>NW_007579434.1:133686-138945 GCF_000690725.1 Stegastes partitus | reverse complement strand
TCGTCCTCGGTCCTGGTCATCGTCTTCTTCTTGGTCATCGTCCTGGTCATCGTCCTCTTGGTACTCATCCTTGGTCCTGGTCATCGTCCTCAGGTTGGTTTCGAACCAGCATTGTCACACACCACAGGTATCACCCATACCTCTTCACTATCTTCTGTGGCACTAACTTCTACTTAGAACTTGTATTTATGGTGCCACATAGAAGCGCGCACATGCAAAATATTTCCACTGGGATTTGAACCAGGGACACTCTCACTGACAGGTATACACCTTTCCTTTACACCATCTGTCACACAGAGTATACCTCTGGTTTGTGCTTACGATGGTACCAACAGGCATGGAAGACCTAAAACTGAAGATATTTCTTTTTGGATTTCCACCCATTGAACTTATCTCTTTACCATCCTTCACACACCCCTTCTGCTTTGGTTTATCTTCATAATGGTACCAAGAACCTTCTGCATGACAAGCACAGAACATATCTGTAAGCCATCTTTCTCTCAAGGTTTTGGTGTTAGTTTGTTCAAATGATGGTACCAAGAGGTATTGAAGAGGAAAACTCCAAATAAAAGCTCCATTGATGGATTTGAACCATGAACCTCCCAAATGAAAGACAGACAACTTGTCTCTGCACCATCAGTCACACAAGACTGAGAGTCTATTAATGATGACACAAACAGGGTTTCGGGAGGACAAATGACAAAAAGCAGATTTCAACCATGAACCTTTTGCATGAAAAGGCTCTAGTTTATCCCCTACGCCACAATTTCTTACAGCTGTTATTGCTTTTCTTTCTTCCTACTGTGGTACCAGGAAACTTTGACAGAAGAAACTGCAAAAGCTTGGCTTTCACCCAGGAACCTTCATAATGACAAAGTTGGAACATTTCTACTAAACCACAGACTGAACTGGAAGAGCATCTCAACGTGTGTTTGTCTTGTAGAGTCTGATGGTCAGAGTCTTGTGTTTTACGTTTGGCTTGAAGTACAGAAATACCCACTAACAAAGTGACACATCTGAACTTCTCAACTATGTTGGGAAAGTTTGGGGAGATTTAATACTGACAGACATAAAAATGTTTGGATCGATTTGATCCAGGGATCTTCTGATCAAAAGTCAGGTTCTTCAACCTCCAAACTATCAGGTAAAACCATTGATGCTGCTTCTGCTTTCCAGTCTTTGTGGTCCAAATTCCTGAAGGTCTGATGGAGCTGCATGGACATCAGAGTCAACACATCCTGGAAACTTCAGATTGAGGTAAAAGGAGGCTTCTCAGGACTAAAACTGGTTTCTAGACGATGTTCAGCCTCTGTGTTGTTGTGGAGCTGGAAGTCAAAAACAGGATGAGATCTGACAACAGGAAGTGTTTGGACGCTGCAGGTTCTGGCTATAAGTGGCACTTGAACCAGTGAGTCTATCACCAGAACCAGGACGTAAAGGTTATAAATGAAGCCGTGAAGCCACTGAGACCTGCTTGCTCTGAAAACTTCTGTGTGTGGTTTTGACATTTAACTTTGCTTACCGGTGTTCAAAACACACAGATGCTCGTACGATTCAAAGCTGCAACTTCCACTTACCTAAAACATTTGTCATCTTTCTGAGCTACTGGGCCACACAGAAGCTCTGCTTCTTGGACGTCTTTCAGTCTTTACTTTGAGTGTTGGACTTAAAACAGTTGTGGACTATCGTGAAATTTGAACCTGCAGCTTCTTATCTTCAAGCCCTGTTCCAGCAGCCTCAACTGTTTATTCAGACATGATGAGCTGCATTAGTTCAAGCCTTTGAGTCTTTGCTTTGGCTGTTTGGCTTCAAAAGTTAAACTGTGATGGGATTCAAACCCACTGTCAAGTTTTTAAAAAAAATCTCTTCAGCTCCTGCCCAAACTTGGAAAAGGCCTGACTTCAAACAAAAAGGACGCTGGGATAACTCAACTTCATTTCCAACTTTTTATTTCAATTTCGAAAGCAAGGAGTAGGTTGATAACCTACAATGAAACAAAGAGTATAACTGAGACAATGATAGTGACAAAAATGAATTACTTTTTTCATCAATTCTGAACTATTTTAACTTAAATTTTGCCAAACATTTTCAATATACTGAACCCATACGATTAACCAAATATGATCATCATTAAACATTTTTAACAAAGTATTATGAGTTCAAAATCAAGTTTTTACTTATCTTTATAGTTTTAATCAACTAATGTTTTCTTCAACCAATATTCAATATTTCACTGAGTCACTTTTAAAGCAAATGAAACACCTCTAACCAGTTGACCAACTTCAGCTCAATACTAAGTGGAACTGAATACCAAACAACAAAGCACGCAGCATCAACCCAACAGCAACAATACAGACAGATGAACCATCACAGCAATATTGTCCATAATAGTCATCCTACCAGTGGTGTCCTTGGCCGGAATGAACAAAGGGAGTCACAGGTGAGTGGAATTTATAGGGTGAGCAGGTGGAGGAGGAGGGGGCAGGCACGCTTGTTTTAGTGCCAGCTGCATCCCGGTCGGGTGGCCAGTGGCAACTTTCCTTTGAAATCTTTTGTTCAAATTTCCGATTAAACTTGACACCCACAGACTCTGAAGCATAAACTCTTCTTTATCCAATTGACCTACATGACAAATCAACTTTCTGGATACTTTTCAGTCTTTACTTTGGATGTTGGACTTAATTGATTGGTTCATGTGGGGATTGAACCCACAAACTCAAAACAACAGTTATGGTTTCTTACATATTGAGCTACTGACAAACTCTTCGTGAATGTTCTTACTTCAGGTTAAAAACACATTTCGTCGTCTTCCCCTTGCAGCCTTCGTCGGGTGTTCCTAATAAAGTGGTCAAAGAGGCAGAGTCGGAGCAGAACAGGGGGCCGGGATGTGGGCGGCTCAGGGGTGGAGCTGAAAAAAACACGTTGGACTCAGGAATCGAACTGGGCACCTCCCGGATTTCACAGAAATCCTGGAAATCTGAGCCGAGCAGCTCTGGACCAGCTCAGCTTCACCCTCAGAGCTGCTGTCAGCTGCAGAAACAGGAGGAGAGACTCAAGCTTTAACATTCTGCTCTTCACAATCACACTTTTAGGACTTCACATGAGCAGAAATTGTCATTAGAGTTACCAGAAAAGAAAAACAGCACACAAAGCTTAATTTATAAGTGTTTGTTTTTGTAGGATCTGGACAGACACAGATGCTAAAAGGATTCAAGAGGCTTCATTTGAACTTTCCAGCATCCAGTCACATGTCATAAAAGACAGAACTATTCTGCAGGCCACAGGGTCATGTAAATTAGCTCTGCAGACTGGCGGAAGCCAAAGCCAGGACAAGCAGAGCCCACTTAGGAATTTCCTTGTCACACCTATCAGAGCTTCAGAGGATCTAACACAAAGAAGCTTTTGGGGGAAGACAAAGAAAAACATTCAACCACGCAGACCTTCACAGATGGCCCAAATGCCCAGGTTAACGTATTGCTCTGCTGACCCCTCGTTTCCTGTGGCATGCAACAACTGAACTTATGAATTAACAGGTAAGACACAGTACCAGAGGATGTGCCTTATTATCTTATGTTAAGTTTAGTTGTTAAATGTTATGGTACATCATGTCCTGATAAATACTCCAAAGCTTAATTACAGTTGGATAAGTCCTTCTTTCATTTATCAGCTTGTTATATAACCATATCCTAAGCATTGTGTTATTTCTGTAACCGTCCGAGATAGGTTTATCATGTTTAGACTCCCCGTGAAGCTCTACATGTGACACGTTCATTTCCTACAAGCTTAGCTTTCTATCAGTACAAGTACATATAGTTGTAAAGTAACATTGTTGCTTTCAGAGCAAAACTCTGACCACCTTATGACCACTTCACGACCAGGGGCATCATATCTAACACCCCCCTCTGGGAGGGGAACTCGCTGTGATTGGTCAGTAGTTTTACTATTAAAAGGCATTTCACCCGAAAGAATGTGGATTTTCTGCAGACTTTCTGAAGGCCATAGAATCTCCCACTTTGGTTCAATGTAGCAACTTCAACTGCCACACCCTGATCCAACTCAAGCTGAAAGCCTCGTCTCCCAACTCCAGACGCTGCTGCGCCCGCCGAGGGAACTGCAAGTATCAAGCTTCTGTCTCTAAACAGGTGTTTTATGATTACAATTGGCCTTTCGACCAATATTCCAAATTTAACAGATTATCTGCTGCTTCGGGTGAAAAGACTTTTAAGTCTCCAAGCCACCACTCTGTTCCACATTAGGTTTTCCACACTCATATTCTCAACCTGCATTTTCATCATTGTTTGTATTTTACATTTGTTATTTGTTTGTTTAGTTAGTTAGTTAGTAATAAATGCTGTGTGCGTATACAGTTGCTTCCTGTGTTTTCTATTGCTTACATTCAGTCACTTTACATATCTGATCTTTAGTTACGTAAGCTCTAAGTTAATTCCCTTAACTTTATAAAACACTCTTGACTGATCACCAAGAGTAAACAATTTATTAGAATTATTATGCTGACTCTAAGATTATATCGCTGGACGAATAATTCAAAGGTTGGTTTTAATAATTTCAATTAATGCAATCACTTACTTTGGTGTGGAAATATATCTTATTTTCTGCCCTTACTGTTTTATTACATCCCAAGAGGTGAAAATAGAAAGACAATAAACCTGCAAACATTTTAAAACATTGTTCATGTAAAATAGACAAATAAATGATGTTACATTAATGTAGATTAGCAACTGGTTACACTTTATTTACACTTTTTAAGCAAATAAAAAATCATAAGTAGAACAAAAAGATTTTTAAAAACATTACAAATGAAGCTGCAACAACAACATGATGTACAGACTCATGAACCAAAAATTATAATCCAATGCTATCATATTGTATAGATGATTATGAAACAAATACTTCTATTTTAGGGAGCAGATTTTAATGATAAAATTGCAACTGAAGGATCTAAATATGAATAAGAGGCAAATAATGTACTTTTAACCTGTTACCAGCTGATTTAATTATGAAACACACAAGATGTAAAATGTGACACAACTACAACTTTTTGCATCTTCTGAACTTTGTTACTGATTGTCATAAATACTTTTACTGAAGCAGCAGATCCAGCACTAGTGGACTGAACATTGTACAAAAACTAAAAAAGGAATTAAGGTTTTTCCTTACGGTTTTAACAGTGGTGTGCCTCTTACTTCAGTGACGACGGCAGCAGCAACTGAGAAACACAACCTGCAGGATGAAGAACAG
>NW_007579434.1:113296-133331 GCF_000690725.1 Stegastes partitus | reverse complement strand
GCGGTAGGTGTGGCCAAACTGACACACCCACTGGAACTGTCAGTTTGGCCACACCTGGGAAAAACAGCTGACAAAGACACGTCACACACTTCAGATGACACTTCTGAAGAAGGCGACAGATGGAACGCCGAAACATGTGGAGGTACAGCTAACAACTTCATACCATTGTCCTATTACAAAGACATTCTTAAAACTACTTGTACTTTCAGGACAAAATTAACGTCTTTGCTACATGAAGCATCCAGACTTGGCTGAAACTTGATCTTCTAGTGGACTGTCACACTTACAACATTTACATTTACACATCCTCAAGTGCTTCAGGGTCCCCTGAAACCAAAATCAGGTCTGAAAAACATTGAAATCCTCTCAGTGTATATATGAACGGGCTCTACCAGTAGCATCCAGGAAGGGGTGGTATCTACACCAAGAGCTACGATTAATAGCTACACATTATGTCCAACTATTTACAAATGTTACAACCCAGCTCGAGAAAGGGAAGCAAGATGTAATTGGTTTAAAAATAACAGTTATTTATTTAACAGAGTTCATCAAAACAGCAAAACTGAGGGGAAACAGGGCATAAAGTTGCTCCTTAACTTAGACAGACTAAAGAGCTTATATAACTAACCTGCTGCTGACTAAACAAAAAAAGTAAAAACCAAGTTCAACGGAATAACAAAAAGTGTTCAAAAACAACACATACCAAGCAGCACCTTCCTAAATGGGAATATTTTTTTAAAAAACCGATCCAGCTTTTGAAGAAGTCCTGCTGAGAGAATCACGCTCTGGTGCCCTGCAAACAGCCGCCATGTTTACTAGGCTGCTCCAAACTCAAATAGGCCGCTGGTATCAGCTGGAAGGTCTCATTGGGTCCTGCGTGATTGGCTTGGCTCCGCCCATCTGCCCTGGCCCAATCGGCAACCGGCAACGGCACACTGAAATTTACATAATGAAAAAACACAATAAAGAAGGAAGGGCCGGCGGTAACTACAAAATTCTCCCAAAGACCATATAAAATCTGATTCCTCACTCTAACTTTCTAATCCTACTTTAAATACACAAACAACAAACCAAACACAACAACTCATTTTCAATCCCCCCTCTCCTCAGTCCACTAGGTTTGCTCCAATCAGGCTGATTGAATCCACCAGGTCCTTGTTTACCTCCATCATGATGGAGCCTCAAGGACAAATGCTGATGTCTTTGAATAATCTCAGAATGAGATCAGAGACAAGAAAACAACTGATAATAAACTAATGTGTTTATCCAGTAAAGAGGATCCATATTTAGCAGATCAGCACACTAAAAGCAGTAAACAGACTGAACTTAATGAACTCAAATAATTAGTATGTGAGTGGATTTGAGTTTATGTCAGTACCTGTAACCAGACGCAGCAAGGTGACACATACACCAGGGTCCCACAAGTGGAGTCCTGCAAATGGAGCCCACAGGGCTGCAGACACCCTACTCAACATGAAAATAAAAGAAAATACTTTTAGAATTATTCTGAGATATCTAAGTCACAGTGTTGCGGCGTCCAAACAAACCTTTTCGCTGCTGAGAGTATGAGGTTGGGCCCTCAGGTTCAAAGATATGTGACGGAGGCTATAATAACAGATACGCTGACATCCAAATATGCCTTTTGTGCATTTATTGTGACAAAAGAGCACACAGCTATCACAGCGCAAAAGATGAATGAATGGAAAAAATGAAAACCAGCAGAATAAACAGATAAAAAGGTGATTAATGAATGAATGGGTAGCGGTCAACAAACACTGTGGCTACTAACCAACCCTGACTCTCTCCTCCATCTGTGACACAGGTGAGTGCACCCCTTTACACACACATACACTTCTGCATGTGCACACGCCCACTCCAACCTGAACCACTGCCTCTGCAACACACACACATTCAAGTGCACTCATCTTCAAACTTGTGTGTCTCCTACACACAGTAATGTATCTGCATCATTAGCTGCAGTAATATCAATGCAATAATGTGAGATAGGCCATTATAAATGTGCAACAATCTTTACTTATTTCATTGAATGATTCTCTGAACCAGGTTAAGAAAAGAAAACTCTTGTCTGTTTTTAAAAGGAGGCCTCAAAGATAAACTGAGACTGAAAATAAGTAAAATTTTCTACCACTTGCACCACCTGTGTAGAATTTGTGAGACTAATTCATCAAAGTAAAACAACTATAACGTGACTGCGATTGCTAATTCCGGACTTACCTCTAAATGCAAAAATGATCTCCTAGTGGTTGCCTTCATAACTCCTGTGTATTGTGACTATCTTGATAAACCAGCGGTAAATAATTTCTTCAGGTCTTCAGTTGTCCTTGTTTGGCAAAACGTCAATACAATTTAAAAATGTCACTGTAAATTTATTTAACAATAAAAAATACAGCATAAAACCAGATATCATTACTTGTACATCTTAAAATTTACCTTGAACCTAAGACAAAAGAAAAAAGTAGTAGGAAAAGTGTTTTTTAATGCCACAGTGTGGTCAGACTAAAAGATAGTGGGCTGTATCAGAACCCAATCTCTCCAGGTCTCTAATGTTACTTAGATTTCATGTCACAGTTGCATGGCCGGTGGGGGGGAGTTGTCATGTTGAATCCAGGGCATTTTTCCGCTTTCAATCTGTTCTTTAAACAGGGCGACACTGAGGCTGGTTTGTCCATTGAAATTGTGTCCCAGAACTCACACAATGCTCTTTTCATCTGTCTCTAAGAGTGTTGATACAACCGCATCCTAGAGGTGCACTTTATCCAGCTGTGCATGACTTACTGTGACCGTGCATGGTCAGCTGCTGGATACAGAAAGAAGGAGTTCAGGTTAATTATCTGTTCAGTCATTCTTCTCTAAGCAGTACACTGTCTCTTCCTATTGGGAACATGTGGACTCCTTTTTAGATGATGTGGGCTGGTGAGGAGAAGAATTCCACATGGCAGTGTTGGTGATCTGGTGCTCTGCACTCACTTCAGTTCATGTCAGAGAGACATTGCCAAACCATTCAAAACAAATACATCAAGAAAAAAGCAATACTGTTTCCACAGACTGTAACAAATTACATTCAATGAGGGAATAGTTTGGCAGTGCTTATTCATGAGAAATGTTCATTCAAGTCCCTGCAGGATGTTTCAGTGATGTGGTTCTGTACAGTCTGCAGTCAATTCTAAAGACTTGCTCCGCAGATATCGTGTAATATGGTGTAAACAAAAATCGCAGCAACAACATCGAGTGTCACATATTTGAAGGCTGAACAGTCGTTTCGTACAAAGCAAAAGACCCGTTACAAAAATCAACATCTAACCATTTTAATGCACAGTTGCAGTAACCAATGCACAACATAGGAAAACAAAGCAGTAATTAGAACTTGGTTAGGAAGGAGAAACTGACAATTAAAATCTGCTCTAAAACACTGCAGTGCACAGAAAACATGACGTCATTTAGGTGTGTTTGATATTCCTCACACACGGTTCATTACACACCTCCATAGGCTGGAATGTCCAGTAGTCTATGGAACAGCACTTGCACATTATTCAAAACATGTAAAGCATAACTGAGTAAGATTCACAAATTTGCAGTTTTTCTTTATTTTCTCTCATGACTAAAAAGGCTCTGCATGTAATGAAATGAGACAGAGAGAAACAGAGTCAGGGACGAGAAGAAGTAAAGGCTGAGAAGCATTCACTTTCATGTGTTTCACTCTCAGGACACACACACCTCTGGCTGAGCTGCGCTGAGCTTATTACTACCACCAGCTTCAGCAACTTCTGCTGCTGCTGTTGCTGCTGACCCACTATCTGACCTTTCTGGAGCTGAAGCCTGGCCGGCCATGGTCCTTCTAAAGAGACGCATGCTCATCTGCAGGAGCTCGTTGTCTACCACGGGGGTAGTGGGGTACTGCTTGGTCAGGCCCTGAAAAACAGAAAAGAGGGTTCAGAGATTTTTTTTATTTAGAGATTTACATATTCAAATAACCCATAACAACTCAGTCAATGTTTTGATATCTACCTTCTCATTTTTTAACAGTTGCCGGCGGATGGCAAAGTCCCTGCGAGCGCACAGGGCCTTGCAGCAAGGCCCCAGGTTGGTCAGTAAACCGGCCCTCTCCACCCGCCTGTTCAGGGCCGCCATATTCAGGGCCCCCAGGTCATACTCAAAGAGCTTGTCAGCATCTGGAAGTAGAGAGTTTGATTAATTAAACGTTTGCATGACAAAGTGCAAAACTGTAGTTAAACGGAAAACTCTACCATGACAAAAAAAATAAAAATAAAAATAGGGCTTATTCTTCAAGACAGTCATACGATTTTACAAAAAAATCCAAGTTTTTAGTAAATCACTTCACATATATATTTTTAAAAATGTTCAAATCCTTGTTGTGGAATTGTTCTGACTTTAAATTCTATGAAAGTTTGCCTAATGTATGGCACAGCAGTTACTTTTAACTCATGTATGGTGAGTTTGTCACTTGAGGCAAAAGGATTAAACTCCTGATGAAGGGATTACGTAGTGATACTAAAAAACAGTTGTTATCATGAATTGAGAAGTTTTAGAAAGAAAACACACAAAAGATATTTTTTGCCTTGATTACTTTGACTAACTGATGCAAATAAAACACAGGTTCAAATTGTTAATTTAAAAATACAGTACAAATAAGTGCAAATTACAAAATACAGTAAAAAGTAATGTAATAATTTCATGATGTCCAAACTCACCTTTGGGATCGTCCAGCTCAGACTTGCACACCTCTCTGACTTGCTCCAGAAGTTCAGGGCCAGCAAGTCGCTTGGAGATTCCCGCCCGAAGAAGCACAGCCCCAGGGGTGAACCGGAGCAGGGCTGCCCCTGCTGCACGGGGTTCCTGCTTCTGTTTGGGCATCAGGCTGGACCAGTCCACATCGATCACATCCAGAGGACCTGTCAACACACAGCAACAGGGAGCTCATTGTAAAGTAAAGGCTAAAGGATTTTTGTGTATTTTGTCTTTTTTATTTTATTTAAAAAAAAAATAAAAATAAAAAAGTGACACATTTCAAATCTGCAAGCTTTTCCGGACATGTTGAAATGGTTTTGGAATGAAACTGATCAATCCCTTCAGCAGAAGTAAACAAATCATCTTGAAATTAAAGAAATGAAAATAGAAAATAGACATCTCCATATAGATATCTACAGAAGCTCCTGAATCATACCTGTAATTTTCTCGTCGTCTTGCTGATCCTCTTTTTTCTGACTGTCAGCCAGAATTTCATCCAGCTCATCGTCACTGATTGGTTCATACTCCTCTCCAACAGATGCGACTGACTGGCCATCATCTTCTTTCCCATCATCATCTCCTGAAAACACAGCGTGCACCATTTCATTTAAATCCATGCAAGAAAAATAGGGTAAGTGACATAAAGATGTAGACATGTTTTCGTCTTCTCACCATCAATGCTGTCGGTCTTCTCCAGCTCCCGCTGCTCTCCCATGAGATGGTGACTGTTGCTCGCTTTCTCAGGCTCTAGAGGACTGAAGGCTTCTCTGGGCAGCAGAGGCTCATAGTCGCTCCTGTCTTGCCTCATCATGTCTCCTCGCAGGTCTCCTCTCATTTCACCTCTCATGTCCCCTCGTCCTGGAGCCCTGGGGTCTCCATGAGGTGGGAGATCCATCATCATCATCCTCTCTCTCTCTCGATCTCCCCCTCTTTCCCCTCTGCCGTCTCTCTCCCTCTCCCTCTCTCGCTCCCGTTCTCGCTCGTGCTGCTGGATGAGTCCTTCAGGAAGCAGCCGTTCCCTGTCTCTGATGTCCCGCTCCCTCAGAAGAGGTTCACGACTGGGACGCATCAGCAGGGGCTCCCGTCCCCTGCTCGGCCAGTCCCTGGGTTCAGGCTCCCAGTCTCTCTGTTGTTGTAGAGGCTGCTGTAGGAGCAGGGGCTGCTGATGTTGCTGCTGCTGTTGCTGCTGCTGCTGAGGTCGGAGTTCCTTTCGGTCTCTTTCCCTCTCCCGCTCAAATGGCTCCCTGTCTCGCTCCCGTTCTCGACTGTCGTAGGATCCGGCACGGGACCTCGACCTGGCCTGCCTCTCAGAGTCAGGGGAACTGCGTCTGGAGCTGTGGCTGCGAGAATCCTGCCGATCTGTAGAACAAGTTGAGACAAAGAGCTTGATTGATTCTCTGGCAGACAAATGTCTGTGAAGATTCTCAGTCATCCAGGTCAGGGTTATTCTGGTAGATTCATCATAGCAGCTGGACTGGCTTGAGTTCCTTGAAGACGTTCCACCTTCATCCAAGAGGCTTCATCAGTTCTGACTGACTAGTTGGGAGTTCCAGATACTTATATACTAAGGATCCATGAACACCTGAGTTTCAGTTTCAATTGGGGGTCGTTACTCCTCCCCCTTGTTATTCGAGTTGTGAGTGCTCTCCTTGTCACAATGAGGTTTGTTAGGGCAAGGGGAGCACTAGTGACTCACATAACAGCGGGAGGAGTAACGACCCCCAATTGAAACTGAAGCTCAGGTGTTAATGGCTCCTTAGGATAGTATCTGGAACTCCCAACTCGTCAGTCAGAACTGATGAAGCCTCTTGGATGAGAGGTGAAACATCTTCATGAAACTCAAGCAAATGCAGTTGCTATGATTAATCTGTCAGACAAAGCATTTGTATTGTAATGTGATTACATTTTGATCATCCTCATCAATGTATTGTGTTTTTACCTGATGAGGTGCTGCGGCTGGGCTCTCCTCTCCTCAGCTGGTCGATTCGAGACTTCCTCTCAGCCCCTGGAGGGTCGTTCACCACTGGTCTCTCACGCTCTCTCTCTCTCTCCCTCTCCCGCTCTCTTTCTCTCTCTCTTTCCCGGTCTCGAGAGTTGGTGCCCTGCAGCCTGCCTCGGCGCGACCGTGGACCCTGGGGGTCTTCTCGGTGAGCTGACTCGTTGGAAGGTGAACGCAGACGTCGGGACGATGTGCGGCTCTGGTTGCTCCCCATGCTGCTGCTGCGTGTCTGCTCTGGCGGGGGTTTGCGGAGCAGAGGCTGGGACATGAGAGGCTGTGGAGTCATAGTCTGCAGCAGCATCGGAGGCTCCTGGGAGAGTAAAGGCGCAATGGGTGGAGGATTACACCTCTCCCTGTCCCTGCCCACCCTGGGACCACCACCTCTCCTAAGAGGTTCAGCTGAAGTCCTCTCAGCAGGACCCAGGGGAGCCTGAGTTTCCAAAGGTCCTCCTCGGTCTGTTACTTCCTCATCTGACCAGTCACTGAAATTGTCCATTTTAGACAGTGGGGAGGGTTCTGTGTTTCCTCCAGTACCGCGGTGATCGGGCCTCATCGATGGCGGTGGTGTCCGAGGACCCCTCTTCCTCTTACTGTGAGGCAGATGGGCTGAAGTTTCCTCCTCAGAAGCATCAGATTCTCCTCCTCGTGATCGTTTTCTCTTTCGATCAAGTGCCTTCTTCTTGGCTCCTTTCCTGGGAGAGTGTAAGGGTGGAGGCACGTCTACAGAAGCGCTAGTCGGGGGCTCAGGGTTGAAACGGTCTCCTGCAGCAGCCAGGCTGCCGCCGGCGCCACTCTCCTCATCTTTTCGACCCTTCTTAAAGCCCTTCCTTTGTGACTTTGTCTTCTTTTTGCCCTCCTCATGGAACTGGGACCCACTGGTGTCTCTGTCTTCGCTGCTGGTGGTGAGGACTGGAGGAGGAGGCGGTGGTGTAGATTCTCGCTGGTCTCTGCCTCTGCCACGGGAGTCAGACAGTGTGTCTGAGAGGTGATCTCCCCGCCTGTCGCCTCCTCTGCTTCGTTCCCCGCGAGGTTCCAGGTCCTCGTGGCGGCTGCGTGCCTCCCTTTTGTCCCCTGCTCCCCTTCGCTCCTCATCCTTCCAATGAGCGACCTTGTCATCAGATGCAGCACCTCTCGATGGTGACCGTAACAAGGGCTCCTGGGGACGCACCACCTGGCTCAGCAGACGATGCTTGTCTCCATCTATATATGCACACAGCGCAGTCAAGTAAATGCATTTAGTACTTAAAATGTTAAAAGCAATCAGTTGAATTACAGCATTTTTTGGGCTTCTAAGAAAAATGTAATTAAAAGTCGACTAGAACTGAAAATGATGAACAGAGCATTCCAGGCTACACAGAGTGTGACATAACATAGGTGCATTCCCCATTAAACAGGAGTGTGTCCTTTCAAAAAGAATTTCCCTACTGTCAGATGGAGGCAGACACACTGGGCTGGGGAGGAGGGGCTGTGGGTGGAGCTTGGCCTGCCCTCGGCCAATCGGGCGCTCACTTTTGTCCTCGCCACTATTGTAGCCGTCACTATCTGCCGGACTGAGGTCCCGTGTGGTTCGCTTAGGCGAGGCTCGAGGGCTCGGGGTGCTCTCCACTCTGGGTCTCTTACGACTAGAGGGGGAAGACGAGAAGGGAGACTTATTACAGAAAAATACATATTTAGATCAGTTGCATGCATACTACGGTCAGACTAAGATTTCGACATCCTATTCAAACATGATTTGTGAAATTGTGACAATAAGCTACATTTGCCCGGCATTTTTTCTGTATCTTCATCATCATGGATCACGTGTAAAATGAATGTTATTGATGCATGAGGGTTACACATTACTAATTCACATCAATAAATAAAATACTAGCGTGGACCATCACTGGAGCGTAGCGTCACTAAATCATAAAAGTCACTCACGTCAACTCAACGTCATCTTTCATGATACAAACCATGCTAACGCAAAACAGCAAAAAAGAACCCAACCCTCTTCTGTGATTAAAGTAGCAGCTAGTTTTCCTCTCTTTTTGTCACTCTCCTCCTTATAAATAGGAATAACTACAAATAAAAGTGCTTCATAAATGTTTTTGGTGTCATCAGGCTTAGAGTGGAATATTTGCTTTACACAGCTCAGTATTTGGGCCATAAAACAAATACTGTGAGATATGAAAAATGTCTTAGAAAGCCAAGTTTTCATGTTGACAATAAACTACAAATGTGTGCTGCTCACAAATATTTCAAACAAGTTCGTAGGAAACTGTTTTAAAATGGGCATCCTGTGATAATGTACATGCTTTAAACTTGTGATGCCAGGACAGCGAGTTCGTCAATACGTGCCTCATCTTGCGATCGTCGCGGGTGTCTCGGACAGACCGGTCGTCCCTGGCGTCCTCCCTCCTCTCCCGCCTCTCCTCCCTGCCCCTCTCTCTCTCCTCCCACTCCCGCTGCCTCTCTCGCTCCCGCTGCTCCCTCTCTCTCTCCCTCTCCCGTTCCCTCTCCTTCCTCTCCCTCTCTCTCTCGCGCTCCTCACGCTCCCTCTCCCTCTCTCTCTCCCTCTCCCGCTCTCTCTCCCTTTCCCTCTCCCTCTCTCTCTCCCTGGCCCGCTCCCTCTCCGCCTCCCTCTCCCTCTCCTTCTCCCGCTCCTTCTCTCTCTCTCGCTCCCTGTCCTTCTCCTTCTCCCTCTCCCTCTCCCTGTCTCTCTCTCGCTCCCGCTCGCGGGTCCTGTCCTCCCGTCTGTCCTCTGCTCGGTCTGTCCGGCGCTCATCCCTTCTCTCCTCCCTCTCAGACTCCTCCGACCTCCCCTGATGTCTGCTTGGAGAAGCTGCTCTTTGGTCTAAAAAAAAGAAAAAGTAATCACGATTCAGAACACAGTTTAAGTGAGCTGTAAAATATTCTTTTGCCCGTTTATTTGCTCAAAGCCGCCACCTCTCTCTCTGTTGTCTCTGCGATCCCGCTCCCCGTGTCCTCCTCTCCTGTCGTAGGAGGAGTCCCGGGTCTGCTCTCCTCTTCTGTCGCTCTCGTAGCGGTCTCGGTCTGAACCCCTCTCAGAGCTTCTTTCAGTAGCGCTGCGATCTGTGCTCCTCTCTGCGCTCCGTTCTCGTACCGCGCTGCTCCGGGACTCCCAGGTGTCGTGGCTGCTTTCCAGTTGGGAAGCCCGGGAGTTTCTGTTTGAGCCTGAGGGAAGAAAATAAAGGAGAGAAAAGAAATGAAGATACACCACAGAAAATTAGTGGGCACAACAGCTTCATCTTGTAAATTTTTCTGTCACAAATTAAACTGTAATGTCAGTTCTTGCCTTTATCGGATGTTTCATTGGCCCGTCCTCTTCCTCGTCCGTTCCTGTCAGCTCTATCCGTCCTGCTCTCCGTCCTCGCTTCACTTCTCCCTCCGTCGTCACGTCCATGACCTCTCCCGTAACTCCTGTCGTCCTGAGCCAGCTCCTCCTTCCTATGAGCGTCGGTCCTCTCCCTCTCTCGCTCCTTCTCCCGCTCCCTCTCCTTCTCTCGCTCCCGCTCTCGGTCCCGCTCGCGATCCCGACGCTCGAGCGACTCTCGGCTGGAGCGGGTGTCCGCCCTGCTGTCTCTCGAATCCTTCACGTCCCTGTTGTCTCGGCTGTCACGGGACTCTCGCGTCGTTTCCCGTCCTCGATCGCGAGCGTCCCTTCGGTCGCGGGCGTCTCTGGCGTCCCTGTCGTCGCGGGCGTCCCGGGATGAGATCTGTTCAGAGTCGTAGTCCCGGTCGTCACGGATGCTGTCTTTCTCTCGTTTGCTGCGGCTGTCTGTTTGCAAAGACACAAAGAAGTGATTAATGTAAAAATATATATTTAAGTTACTCAGTAGTCATAGGACATGTTACGCAACACAATTGATTGCTACATTTCAGAAAAATAACCCAATAAAACTCCAAATTAGGCAGGTTGCAGTCATTTCTACTTTACTGCTTCAAGGCTATAATCTGGTGTGAAATAGAGTGATTCAGGTTTAATGGCTTTTTGTAATTTGGAACTTTTACTGAGGAATTTAATTTACGCAAAACTGCAACATTAAAAAAATATGAAACTAAAAAGATTTCATTGAGAGACATGGAGGAAAAAGCAGCTTTAAATGCTGATTTAATCACCAGCGATGTAAAACTGCACGTTCCATTTCTGAATATCAATAAGCTGTCAACCCTCTGAACTCCAAAAGCCACCAGCCGGTTTAAATGGCATGTTTTGTTTTGTTTTGAATCACTGAAATGATAAAAGTTTATCAAAGTCATAAATTGTAAAAACAGGACGAATCACTGGATTTTCACATTTCGGTGACAGTCCTTGTGGTTTTGTGGGGAAAAAAACATTAAAATCAAGCCTAAAATCTGGGTTTTTAACCAAAATCCTTTTGTTATACATAATTTGGCTTTAAATAGAACTGCCAGAACAGTCTGCTTTATCCAGATGCTATAAAAAAAAACAAACATTTTGTGCTCCTCGGCACAACTGAGAGCCCATGACTGACTCAGCAACAGTCAAATGATAATAATTCTGGGACTTTACATCTCAAATAAGATGAACTGCGGAAGGCTTTATGCATGCAGAGCAGATAAGAGACGAGAATAGAAACAAATTAAAGACTGTACAACCTAAATATCTATAGTATTTAAAACCACCAGTTTGTATTCCAGTTTCGGTAACTCCTGTGGGCACTTAGAGTACTTGACACTTTCAATTTTTGTAAATTACTTTCTGTTCTTTCTTTAATGATTTATGCCATTATGCTTTGGTTATATTGCATAATAAATATTTTGACTTCTCTCTACTTCCAGTGATGGTTGTGCTGGTTCCATAGAGGTGCAGGACTTTATATGAAGTGAAAAATTAGCCCACAGTGAATAAATAAAATGCCCACAAACCGCCTGCGGTTAAGAGGGTTAAAGCCATTAGATTAGCTTCCTCAGGCACGCGGTAAACCCACAGGAACAAACAGAGAAACGAAACAAACAGTAGCAGAGCATAGATACCATCTCTGCGCTCATGTCTGCGCTCCTGGGCGGGCGGGCTCCTCTCTCTCTCACCACGACTCCTCTCGCGGCCCCTGGAGTGGCGCCGGCTGGGACTCGATCTGTCAGACCGCCGGTGGGGAGACGAGGTGTCGTGGGAGGCCGGAGGCGATCGAGACCGCCGGGAGCTTGGAGGCGAGGAGGCCTGAGCAGTGCTACTTCGGTGGTAGGAGGGCGAAGAAGAACGGCGCCGTCGAGGAGAGGGGGAGTGTCGCTGGGCGGAGGAGCCTGAATGGGAGGATGGGGAGTGGTGGCGGGGAGGAGTGGGTGTGCGCTGATGTCGTGGAGGGGAAGGAGACCTGCGATGACAAAATATTATTTTCACATCAGGTTCAGCATTTAATGATTAAATTATACTGTTATGAAAAGGTGTCAATGTCAAGTAACATTTTGGAGCCTTCTGTTTTAATTTCATCTAATAAAAGATAACTAATTCTCTCGTGATTCAATCTCTGGAAAAAAAAAAAAAAAAGGTTGGCTCTGTGGTCTCGAGTGCTAACCTGTGCGGAGGGGAGGCTACTGCAAGAGTCTTATGGGATGACACTTTAGGAGAGATGGATTTCTTCCTGACTGCGGGCGACGCACCCCTGGAGGGGGACGACACACTCCCAGAACGCTCCTCTGATGTCACCGACCGCTTGGCCTTGTGGGAACTGTCTGATCGATCCCTACAAACAAAAACAGTTGAAATGATGAGGACAAGTGTTTTACATGGCAATTTACTTCCATAAACAACATAATCTTTGTGAGGATTACTCAGTGAAACGGAATAACGATGACACACAGATCCACACTGTACCTGCGTTTTTCCTTCTTCTCTTTATGTTTCTCTGTATCTCGTCCCCGATCTTTTCCTTCCTTCTGCTTCTCCTCAGATTTCTCTTTGTTTTTGTGTTTGCCTTTGTGTTTCTTCCCAACCACGGGAAGATCCAGAGGGACTGGAGGAGGGGGACTGGGGGTACGGGGCCCTTTCTTCTTGCTGTGGCTTCCTTTTGATGACCTGCTTGAAACAAGATGGAAAGTATTCATCGTAACTTCTTCACAATAGGAGAGTATTTCATACAACTCAAACACTGCCAGGAGGTCATTACACAAGGAAGAAAGACAACAAATTACGGTAAATAACAAGGATCAAGGATAAATAATAATAATAATAATAATAATGATCGTTTTACAGACTCCTACCTGGTAGTTTCTGAAACAGGTGAGGATACTGATGCCTTCTTCTCTTTCTTTCCAGAGCCGGGCACTTTGGTTCCACTTTTGTGTTTCGGGGAGCTACTGGACTTTCTGGAAGTGTGTGTTTCTTTGGAGCTCAGTGGCTCAGGGGAGGCCTGAGGGACAAGAGGTGACATTTCAGGTTGACATTCAGATGAGAGTTCTCCATGCAGAGTTCAGGGAGGGCAGTGAGTTGTATTGAATACAGCACGTAGAAGCAAAAAAAATCACACATTCAACTCCACTGCACATTGGTACTTACCTTAGGCAAGGCTGTGGCTCTGGTTTTTGTGGGAGTCTCATCTTTCTTGATGACAATCTCTTCCCTCTTTTCCAGGTTCTCCTGCTCCAGTTTCATCAGTTCACGTTGAATCTTCTGGCGCTTCATCTCTAGGGATAACTCGTAGTCGTAGTCACCAATATCAGAATCTAAAAGACAACCAACAAGCACATCCATCACGTCAAATCACGTATTCATGTTCTTTAGTTTACGTCAAACCATAACAACAACATGAAAGTCAGTTTGACATTTTACAGAAATCACATCACAAACAAGCTACTGAACCTTCACGATTGGTTTCCCACTCTGTGGGCTCTTCTTCACTGGCTGGGGTGCGCTCCTTTGTGATCTTTATATCCTCCTTCTCCCTGTGTCGGCCTCTGGAGGAGTCTCTCTGCTATAGATTGACACACAATCAAACACACGATAGAATCACATATATCACATATTACTGTAGTTATTGGGCTTCTTAATCTATCCATTCTCTATGTGTTAATAGTTCCAAGCTTAAAAGTGATTCACAATCCAAGTCAGACTCAGTATCAGCAGTGCCAATCATTTCCTTTATCTTAAAATCAGCTGTCAATTCTGCAAAACGGATGATGAGACAACTCACTCTCACTGTGGGGGATGTGGGCTCGTCTAAGTCTCGCTTTAGGTTTTCCGTGTCAACATCCTGTCTTTTATTCTTCATCCTCTCCCGCAGATCACCTGTGGGCCTCTCGGTTGACCTGCTCAATTAAAACACAAAAAAAAGATACACATGGATGGGGCACTTGATTTAATGTGGAGAGAAAAACAATCCAAAAATAAATTAATCAATAACCACAACTACAGGTCCCCAAAATCTTACCGGCTAAAGCTAAATCCTTTGCCTCGTGGCTGAGTTCCATGTGTGTAGCGACAAGTGTTGCCGTAACTGCAATTACCGGTCTTCAGCCAATTTCTACAGTGACTCTGAAAGACACAAAAGAGACAGAACACATCAAGCAAAATCCACTGACGTCACTGTTGTGAGGAGGATAATCACATTCAGTACAAAACAACAAACACGGTTTGTATTTACACCATAGCACTGATTGATTTCATTTACATGATGCATTTGACTTCTGGAAAATGAACAAAAATAACCACATCTTCATGGCGTGTTGGAAATCCCACGAGGCATCCTGAACAAAAGGGCAAAGCTTTGTGCCTCCAGGTGATACTTACATCAGCAGCATTACTCCCAGTGCTGGGACCGAGTCTTTCGAACACACTGGGCCTGCGAGATGGGGCGGCGGGGTTGGTGGTACTGCTGGTTGTGGTGCTGCTGCTGCTGCTGCTGTCAGATATGGTTTTTGAATTCTCCACTGTTACCTTCCGCCTGATCTTGGACATTCTGCAGGACTGCAAAGATGACAAACAAAGCTTAGTGAAATAAATGTGTGTTGTGTTATGCATGATTACAACTTAACCAGGACTGCCATGATTAGTCAGCATAATTTGACGTCCAACACGGTTAAACATTACAATTTCCAGGACACCTGTGCTATTGCAACAGATTTTAGATATTTTAAACCTCACAACCTCTTTGCTTCTGCTCTACTCGACCTCTCTGATCAGAAGCTTTTAACTGTCCCAAGGTCAAGATGATTGGTAAGAAAACCTGTGCCTTTGTAGTAGCAGCACCAAAGCTTGGGACTCTCAGTCAAATGTTCCTCCTCCTACAACATTTTATTTATTTATTTATTTTTTTAAATTTTAAATCTCACGACGTGCATGTCTACAATGTGTTTAGGTTGCTCTTAGTGGTCTTAATATTTTAGTATTTAATATGTATTGCATTTTAGAAATTGATCTTACAAGCTGCCACCCTATTTTGCCTTGTTTTAATATTTTATACGATTGTATTTTGTTTTACAAATTGATTGCAGTCTTCATCCTGTCTGGCTTTTTGCACGTTTATTTGTTGCTGCCTCATTGACAACATGCACAGCTCAGGTTGGTTTAAACGTACTGTATGAACAAATCTAGCTTTAATTTGACATTTTATGTAGCAATGTTCTGACAGATTTCACTGGGCTTCTTGTACTTTCAGTCCTCCCACAGAGAACCGCACATCCCAAACATAAACATATGCAAATGCTCCTGTGCTGCTGCTCTGCGCTAACTTGTAGCCAGCACTAGTGCACGCTAGCTTCTGGTTAGCTAAACTTCCTTGCTAGCTACCCGACTTTAATTCTACTGCATAGAGGCTTTAACTTCTGCACATCAGTGCGATATCTTAAATGCTTTGCCCGGTGATTATCAGCGGTAACTATTCTGCATGCCTCCTCATGTAAAAACAAGCGAATGGAGGCTAATGCTAAAGTTAACTATGAGTTAAACAGAGCTTCATGTCTTGTGTTAGCGCGGGGCCTTCCAGCCTCCTCCTGCTGCGTTCCTGCTAATATGCAGACAAAGAAACAGCCTCACCCAAGATTTTATGTCGGTGTCGCATCTACTATAGTCCAGTTGGCTGATTAAGCACTTGTAGAAATAACAAGGCTTATTCTTTAAAATCAAAGGCACAGTCTGCCTCGGGTGCCTTCATATTGGCGGAGAGTGAGCGTCATACGTGCTGCTCTTCTTCTGTGGTTTTTAAAGGCGGCCTGCGCCGCACAGCGACTCATTACTGCCCCCACAGCTGCTGCTGTGCCTTTATTTCATGCTGTGGCTTCCATAACTTAGTCTCATTGACCCAATTTGTGCCTTTTCTCACCAAAGTATTGAAGGTCCCACATATTCCCAGAACGTGTTTCTCAGCTTTTAGATGCTTCGTTTCACTATAACGATTTCTAATTCATTTTTGCACAGTAAATTTGCACAGTCTGTTTATTTTTGAGTGTAAATATTGTATTTTTTTCCATTCAATAGTATATTTTTTGTCGTCTTGTGTACATATTTCCTTGTACTTTCTTTTCTGTATTTTTTGGATGCTGCTGTGGCATGTAAATTTCTCCTAATGGGGGATCAATAAAAATAATTCTATTCTATTCTATTCTGTATATAGATTCACTTTACATAGATTTTATGATTTTCTTTTTTGGGCGTGACAAAAACGAAAATAAAAATATTCAGAGCAAGTGGAGCAGGTATGTTACGTTTATTACAGGTTGATTTACATCAACGGCCTTTTAAAAATCACGTTATAATTCTTTTGTAAAAATAAAATACATAAACATTAGACTTCAGACTGAAATTAAACCACAGCTTTATCTCTTGTGGATGATTTATTTTAGAAACTACTCAGGTTGCGTTAATAACACAATCTGTGGCAGAGCAGACGCTCGTTAGCATTACTGCTAGCTCAGCTAACCCTGCTAGTCACTCTAGGGATGCGGTTGTGGGTTCATAATTAAGTAAAATGTGGATTTATTTTTTGTTTGGACTTAACACGGACGAGAACAAAAATATTCAGAGCAACTGGAGCGGCTAAGTTACGTTTATTACAGCTGAGTTTACATCAACGGTCTTTTTAAACTCAGGTGATAATTCTTTCGTAAGAATAAATAAAGATTTTTTTTAAAAACTGAGGCTTTTATTTTGTAGCCGGAAACTGGAAACGTTGCTTATCCGTAATTTCTCTAACTTTACTGAACGTTGGATGCAATTACCACCTGTGGCCACAAGAGGGCAGAAGTGGGTCTGTTCTAACGATATATCAATGTAAAATCATATTCGAATCGTTTCAGACTGTAGAAGAAGTCATGTAAACACATTGTCAGTATGATGTGAGGACGTTTTTCATGTATTTCACTGTGCAAAAAGGATTTAATTACGAGGAAGTCAGACACTGTCACACAGTGAGACATTAGACCTCAGACTTAAATGAAACTACAGCTTTGTCTCTTGTGGAGGATTTATTTTAAAAGCTACTAAGTTTGCGTTAAGAAAGCAATCCGTGGCAGAGCAGACGCTCGTTAGCATTACTGCTAGCTCAGCTAAACCTACCAGTCACTCCATGGATGCGGTTGTAGGTTCGAAATTAGCTGGAATGTGGATTCATTTTTTTGTTTGGGCTTGACAAAGACAAGAACAAACATATTCAGAGCAAGTGGAGCAGCTGGGTTACGTTCATTACAGCTTGGTTTACATCAACGGTCTTTTTGAAATCACGTTATCATTCTATCGTAAAATAAAACAAATAAACTACGGCTTATGTTTAGCAGGCGGTAACTGGAAACGTTGCTTATCCATAATTTCGCCAACTTAACTTAATGTGGGCTGCAATTACCACCTGTGAGCCATGATTGGGCCTGTTCTAAGGATACATCAATTTAAGATCATGACTTTTAATCTGCAGAAGGTCTGTCAACACGTTTAAACATCATCAGGATGTATATATGCAGTTGTACTTCATACATTTCACTATGCAGCCCTTTTTTAATCCATGTCTCGTATATTTTATAGACATAAACATATTTGATAGAAATAGTATCTATGAATATCTATATTTTTTTTAAAAAGCCGTTCATTTTAAGGGAGGACATTTAAAGGATGTTTTTTTTCTCGTTAAATAAATTAAACAAAGGTTTAATTGATTAAAATGTTTTCTTCAATTTCTTGTTTATTTCAATTTTAAATGTCTGGATTTAATTAACACTTATTTTCTTATTTTCTTTCTATTATTTTGACTCTTAATATGAAACACTAGATGATGTATCCGTCCAGTTTAATATTACACAGTCAGCATTGATTTGACTGTTTCAGAGCCCATTTCCTTCCATTTCGTCTGATTGTATTTAAAATGACACATATTACAATATAATTACAACGAAACCTCCACTTTGAAATATGAAAACACACAATACTTCTGCATTTTAATGTCTGTGTCTCTGTGTCTCTCAGCAAAGGCAGTCTTTGTTGTGTGTGTGTGGGCAGGGTTAATAAAACTTTTTATTGTATTTCATAAATATATATCTGCATCCAAAGTCCACTGTCCAACCTTTAAAACCATCCTGGTTGAGATCTAGAGACCACAGAGGCCACAGCAGGTGATTCTGTTACTACTTTACCTGATAATAAATATGCTAGTTACACAATTTGTCCAAATGCAAGTCTTACTAACAAAGTAATCATTATTATTGTAATAAGTTGTATTTGGGTGTAATAAACCTTTTAAACCTTAACTTGTTGGTGAATAAATGCTATTTGGGTGCAATAAACCTTTAAGAGTTTAAATATACTTTAAGTGAAATCATGAATACACATATTATAAACACCATCACAAACAAAAGTCGAACACTCAATCATATCAGTTATATTTGTGTGATTTTTATTCATTTAACCAGCTAGTCTTTGAGATTAAAACCTCATTTTTTAAGGGCCAATAATGCATATTATAACAAATGGAAAAAATAACAAAACTACATTAGAACAAGCAGGTGGATTAAGATACACAAAACAGAATCCAGTTCAGGAGTAGCAGAGGCCCTTTTCAGTTCCACATCTTCTGATCAGAGCTTTGAATTCTCTCTTGGAGGCAAATCATGAAGCTGTGGTGTTTTCTCAAGGTTCTTCCAGGATCAGCGACCAAACAGCAGAAAGAAGAAATCTACTGAGTTCAGAGCAAATCCTGGGCAACCTGTGAAGCAGCTGTTTACATGAGTTATAACAGCTGTTGATAGGTGACAGGAGATCATGCGAATGAGAAGGAGTTCAGCCTGTGTTGCATTGTAATTAAAACATATCAGAACTGCTGATTCTTCAGGTTTATTGAGGGCCGAGAAGCCAAGCACACAGATGTGCACTGGACAGTGAGATGGATATATAAACTCCTTAAATTATTGAATTCCCAACCTTAATTTCAGGCAAACTGCTTAGACAGTTGGTGGAGGACCTGTTGGAACTTGGGTTTTCTCTATGACCTTGAGAGCAATAGTCTTCACAGCGATCAGAGCTTCATTGCAGGCGCCGGAAATGTGAGACGGTGGCAGCAGGAAGCCATAACGCCCGCGGTCCTGGAGCTCAAACGTGAAGGAGTACTTGATGCCGAGGTTGTACGCCCAGTCGTCCGAACCACCAGGAGCCAAATCTGAAGACAAGACAGTTACAATTATGTGTGCTGGAGTCAAACAAGCAGATTTTACTTCAACAATAAGACTTTCTTACATATTGTCTTTGCTCCAGCACCATATCTGTAGATGTTCCTATAATATCTCCTGATTTTCTGTGCAGCTTCTTCGGCCATCTCAAGCTTTCAAAAATAAAAGGATTTAGAAACAACAGTCAAGTAGAAAATGAGGATCAAAGTCATGAATCTGTAGGTTGAGCTGGCAAAACCACTCACCAAGTCGCTGTGGTTCTCTGCTTCTTCCAAGCTGCAGGAATATGGGAAGAGCAGCATCTGGGAGTAGGAGTGGATGGAGAGGTAGAGCTGAACTGTGTCCTTGTGTCTGCGAAGGAAGTCGGCCACGGCCTGTGACTCCGGCTCGGACTCGGGGAACGCTCCGCAGTAGATCTCAGTGCAGGGGTTATGGGAGGCTCCCTCCGCTGGGCACAACAACAACACTTTGACTAAGATTCATGTGTGATCAAATCATGACTGAGCTGAGTTCAGTGTTCATCAACAAGGAATCCAACAGGGAAAAACTGGATTTACGTAACTTTATGTGGCATTCACAAGTTGGGGATTATGCCAAAGACAGAAAAAACAGTTTAATGATTGTTACGGCTGCCGGTGTTGTACCGGAAAAAGAGGGGGTGCTTTT
>NW_007579434.1:101943-112321 GCF_000690725.1 Stegastes partitus | reverse complement strand
AAGCCGATACGCAGGACCCAATGAGACCTTCCAGCTGATGCCAGCGGCCTATTTAAGTTTGGAGCAGCACAGTAGGCAGGGCGGCTGTATGCAGGGCAGCAGTGCGTGGTTCAGTCAGGAGGATTTTTGTTTTGTGTAAAGGAACTTTTTCTAAAGCTGTTGTGGGACAGGGCTCAGTAAGAGGATTGGTTTTCATTTCCATTTAGGAAGGTGCCGTTTGGTGTGCTTTGATTTTCAACACTTCTGGTATTTTGTTGGACTTGGTTTTCACTTTGTTTTTTGTTTCATCATCAGCAAGTTAGTTCTGTAAGCTCTTATGTCTGTTTAAGTTAAGGGAGCACCTTTATACCCTGCTTCACCTCAGTTTTGTTGTTTTGATGAACTCCGTTCAATACATAACTGTTACTTTTAAAGCACTTACATCTGGTTGTGTTGTTTCCCTTTTCTCCAGCTGGGTTGTAACAATGATAAAATTCAATCCAACATAAAGGCAAAGATGGAGGAAGTACTCAGATCTTATACCTGAGTAAAAGCATCAACACTAAAATGTATAAATACTCTGTTGCAAGTGAAAGTAATGCATTTAAATTTTAATAAAACTACCAAAGTATTAACATCAAAACTAAACTTAGAGCACCAAGTTAAATATAACAGTTTTGCAGAGTGGCATATTTCACATTGTGTTATGTTTTATGTATTTATCACTACTTTTTATCAGCTTGGTTCCCTCCTGGATCAATAAAAGCTTCATCTTACTCTATGTTTTGTGATATTAATGGGAATCTGCAAAGTAACTAAAGTTACCAAATAAATGTAACAAAGTGGAAAGTAAATATTTACCTCTGAACTGTAACGGAGTAAATGGAAAAAGTAGCAGGAAACTGAAACACTTAAGTAAAGAACAAGTATCTCAAAACTGTACTTCAGTCGTATCTTCCACCTCTACTACACACAGAAGACTTTTTAATGCTTTTTTTCTCAGAAAATTATATTCAATATTCGTCACAGATATTCTACTCTGGTGTAAATAGTAATGATTGGTTGGTGTTTAATACGCAGGAACTTAAATACGTCACCTTTCTGCTTTATGTTGTGGATTAACTGTAACGGGAGAGGAGGACTTACTGCACCAGTTGGCATCAAAGTTCCTGTTCAGGTCTGCTCCTATGCAGGAAGTCGTCTTGCTGATGGAGCGGTTCTTCCTCCACATTCTATTCTGAGACCAAAAAATAAATAAAAAATCAGGGGCAAACCATAAATCCAGCTGAAATAACTTTATGTACAACTGCAGTTAACACTAAAAGACATCTAGTTTGACGTGTTCTTACTGATGTCCACGTGTACTTGTACCCGTCAGGGTTCATGACAGGCAGGACGTAGACGTCCATGTTGTCCAGGATGTCAGTGATGTCTTGGTTCTGCTTGTAAAATGACAAAGACTGCAGGAGAGAGAGGGGGGACAGTTATTTTAGTGGAACTGCTGCAACATAAAGCTGCACAAAACACTTCCAAACAGGTCAGATGTACTCACATAGTGTACGAACCATAAGCAGAAAGCAGGAGAGATCCACTCTCTGGCGTGGATCCCACAGTCAGTCCACATGGCTTTCTTATTGGGCCTGTCGTTAAAAGACAACTGAGGACAACAAGGTCCAACATTAATCATCACAGACACGTCTTAGAGCCTGCACACTTTCCAACTAAAATAATTTAAATGGCACAAATAATGCTGATTTTTTTTTTTTATTGCCCTTAAAGAGTTCAGTAAACTTTATTAAATCTCATAGGTGAGAAACAAAGCTTTACCTTCAGAGCGTATAGCGGTCGCTTCTCATATGAAGAGCCAACGAGAATGACTTTGACTGTGCTGGGGTTGTCATGTGCGGTTCTGTTTATCCAATAATAGATCTGATGGTAGAGATGGAGTGTTTGTAAACTATAAAATATCATGAATTACATACATTTATACATTCCAGTGCAATCACCCTGGAACAAAACCTGTTTGAGAAGCTTCATGTGTCTGATTCCTGCTAAAAATAATATTGATTGTGGCCTTAAAAATGACCCTGAAGTTGAATTAACTTCTCCCAGAGTGTCACCAAATTCTCAACAAGCTGTTTTGGAAAGGTGAGAAGCTTACATCCTCCAGACTGTGATATCTCTCGTAGAAAGTCGCGCTGCTTCGTGGGTCGGTGGAGTCGTTCCTCGTCTGCATTTCGATCAACTCATTAGCATTAGCCAGCAACACCCTAAAATAAACATGTGGGCACAAATTATTCACCTGGGATGACGACAACACAATGTTTAATGAGTGTTTGGACGTACTCGTGTGCTACTGCATGTCTCTGAAGCAGTTCCTTGACTGTTTCTGAGCTGTTTGCAGGAACAAAGAGGTGCACCTGAGTCTCTTCTTTGATGTAGTGAGGTGAAACAGGCTGCCACAAGGCTGTCTGGGAGAGAATGTCTCAGGTGATGAGTCAGTGAAAGAAAAGAATACAGAAGTTTGCAGTTCATCGATGACGAAAATGTGATTTCTACCTCGTATTGTGTGGATACATTCTTCAGGATGTCCACTTGTTCTTGTGTTTTTGGGGTGATTGATAGAATCTGGTCACTGTGTGAAAAGAAAAAAAGAAAGTTGCAGGTGAAAGATGGAGATCTCTTGGAGCGACAAATATGTCAATTTTTTCAGCGGTGTTATTGCCAGAACGCACTTATTGCACTGAACTTCCTCCTTTGCCAATATGAAGTCTATTCTAATCTTTTCAAAGCAATGCCAAATTTTGATTTATAGTGAATTTAAATGTGAGTGATAGGGTTCTTCTGGCTGGAAATGACAGTAAGACATTGAGATACGCCTGTTAAAGATACATTTAAATTATGTCATGTCCAAAATATGTCTTCACCTTAAAGTCGTTGCAAATTTTTGAAGCAACGTGAGCGTCTGTACCATTTTAAATGGTCCTGGTAATTTCTACCATGTTCTAAAGCATTCAATTGCACTATAAACTGAGAATAGCTGTAGTTCTCTCGTCTGTTACTAGTCGATTGCACGTCATGGCGAAAACCAAAGAGCTTAATGAGGACATCCAGTTGTACATTGTGAGAAATGCTATGAAGCCATTTTCAAGTTATCAAAAAGTACACGAGTTACACACTGATTTAAAAAAAACAACAACATGGTGGTAGGAAGGCAAAAGTGAGCCCTGCACTGTCAAGAATAAGAAGCCAGGAAAAGACTATCCTGATGAATCTGAGCAAGTCTGGTACCAACATCCAGAGACACTTGGATGGACAAAGGAGAAAGATTTGGATCAGTTATGTGATCAGATGAAAATGGAATTGTTTGGACACTGGGGCATCCACTAGAAAGAAAGGAGAAAGAACTCCATCCCCACGGTAAAGCATGATGGTGGGAATGAGATGCTTTGAGTGTGTTGAAAAGAATGTACCAGACAACTTTATCAGAGCAAGTTCTGGAGGAAAACATGACAAAGAAAAACTCAGTCTTGAGCAGCACTGGACCTTCAAACAAGACAATGATTGACAGCATAGAGTCAAAGGGTGAACAGAACATAGTCCAGACCGGAAATCCATCTAGAATCGGTGAAGGAACTGAAGACCAGAGTTATGGTAAGAAAGGATTCCAACCTCAAAGACCGGGAGAGAAGATGAACAAAATCCCATCAAAGACATGCTGAAAGCTGGTTAGCAATTATAAGAACTGTCTGATGGATTTGGCGGAGAATAAGTCTTTGCCAACTATTACTGACAATATTTTTAGTTAAAATGTAAAAAAACAACAACCATCTCCTACGTCTCAAACACAAGGTTTTACTGTCTTTTGTTACCTGTTTAGAATTTCTAGCCAAACAGAACCTACTGGTCAAATAAAAATTCAACATATATCAAAAACTGGTATAGGAATGAACAATCTGGGGTTTAACTGGACGTGTCACAATATGTGATTACGTAAGTGTGTCCTAACACCTTTTGTCTGTGCAAAACAGCTACCCTCCCTTTTCCAGACAATCTTTAACAACCAGGTCACCATTAATCTCCACTTGCCGTGTCTCTGTGCAGTGTCCTGTCCTGAGGAGGAGATCCAAATTCATTAAAACAAAGAAAATCAAAAGAGTCGCCATGATGTCAGGATCCAGATTGGAAATGACAGAGGTTTGTTGGGACTGTGGGGGTAGGGAGGCTTTATTGATTGAAACTGTTGTTTATTTAGAAGTTAAACTTTACTTTTCAGAAAGAACCAGGGCATCGATCACATCAACCGCAGCAGAACAGCGTAGATTATTGCTGCTGTTGTATTCTAAACAACCTCTTTAAACTGTATATAATTAAAATGATATAATTTAAGCACATTAACTACACGTTTCATTAATTTAAATGAGAAAATTTGGTGCAGTAAAACCTCCCGGCCAGTAGAGGGCGCCACATAAATGGGAACGAACGTGCTGGATAAACACACAGGAGGAAAGTGACAAGTTGTGATGTGTTGTTAAATTTCTGTTGCCAAGATGTCAGGCCACGATCAGCTGGTCCTCTGTCTGTGTGAATTAACGAGGTAAGACTTTTTTATTTATTTATTTTTTAATCAAACCAAAGTGCTTAAAGCGATCGAGAAAATGTCAATCGTCCGTTATGAAAGCGCAGCTAGCTTCATTCACTTCCTGGTTGGCTGATGCTGTCTGCTGGTAGCAGCTATAAATTAGCAGCAGTGCTGCAATTAAAGCTGGAAATAAGATATTTGTTTGCTGTAATGTGTGGAAAAGATTGTTTTCTGTTTTTAATAATAACGTTGATATAAAAACTGCGCTCTTAGCATTTAGCTAATGCTTAGCATATCTGCCAGTGTTTGTCCAATAAGCTAGAAGAGGAACTACAGGTTATTTCTTTAGTGTTTACACGTTTCTGATCAGTTTATTAAACCGTCACTCATGTGCTACTACGCTTATAATATGTATTAATATTTATCTGATGCTTGAATTTAATCTCCTGCACAAAACAATATCGTTTTGATCTTTGTCATAACAGCATTTTTAAGTATATACTTTCATTCTGGCTTTCTTTAATTCTGCATAGTTTCTAAGTAGCTAAAAGCAAATCCTTTTTAAACATCTGTGGCATTACCCTGATTTTATATATTTCATATTATCTTCAGTCATTAATTAAATGACATTGGAGTAACTCAGAAATAGAACTGGAAACTGATTCTGATAAAGAAATTTAAAATCCTGCAAGTTCACAGTTGGTTCCTAAAATTTTTTTCATATATAAATTGAATCCACGTTTTTGAGACAGTCATCAGTACGGTGCTTATTTTACTCCTGATGTGTCTTCTCGCTCATAAAAACCCCATTTGGGCATGTAAAAGAAAGCTTTAAAAAAAAAAACCCAAAAACTGGATTTCCACCCGAAGAAGTCTTATGCAATTTAAATCATGTTTACATCCTCATTAGCTGTGCTGTATCTCTGTGTTTTAGGTTGCTGTGGAAGCTGCTCCTGCCGCTGGTGTTCCTCTGCCTGCTGCTGATTGCTGTCCTGGTGCTGCTGGTGCTGGCAGTGCGTTTGTGGCTGCAGAGCAACAGGAATGCTCGGCGGGCCAGAGACGGCCGTCCCACTGTGGCCTTCTTTCACCCCTACTGCAATGCCGGTGGCGGGGGAGAGAGGGTGCTCTGGTGTGCCATCAGGGCGCTACAGAGCAGGTAAAGATGCTTAAAGTGTCGTGTGGGTGACACCTAAGAGCATCAAATATTTTCTGCTGATGTCAAATCTTGCTTAAATCTAACTTGCATTTCCACAGGTATGCAGACATCAACTTTGTGGTGTACACGGGGGACCTGGGTGTGACCGGCCCGCAGATTCTGGAGGGAGCACGGCGTCGTTTCAACATTGTGCTTCCCCGTCCGGTTCAGTTTGTGTTCCTGAGGCACCGGCTGCTTGTGGAGCCCGGCCTGTTTCCTCACTTCACCCTGCTGGGACAGAGTGTGGGGTCCATCTTCCTGGGATGGGAGGCGCTGACAGAGTTTGTCCCAGACCTTTACATCGACTCCATGGGTTACGCCTTCACTCTGCCCCTGTTTCGCTACCTGGGAGGCTGCAGCGTGGGGAGCTATGTTCACTATCCCACCATCAGCACTGACATGCTGTCTGTGGTGAGAGAGAGGAACCCCAGGTAATCACTTTGTGTCTTTACCAAAGTCAATTAGGTCATTGAATTTTGATCGGTCATTCAACTCATAAGTACAAGTGCTGCTTTGTAGCTCCTCAAATAACAAAGTGTTCGTGCCTTAGGTTCAACAACCCAGACTACGTCACAAACAGTCTGTTCCTGAGTGCCTTCAAGGTGGTCTACTATTGCCTTTTCGCTCTGCTCTATGGCATGGCTGGCTCCTGCAGCGACCTCATCATGGTCAACTCCTCCTGGACCCTCGATCACATCCTGTCCCTGTGGCGCTCTCCAAACCGCACCAGCGTGGTGTACCCGCCCTGCGACGTCAGCGCCTTCTTGGACATCCCACTGGAAGAGGACGGGGACAAAAAGTCCCACTCGATCATTTCCATCGGACAGTTCAGGCCGGAGAAGGACCACCGGCTGCAGATTCGAGCCTTCAAGAAGGTGTTGGACAGGAGGAGGGACGCAATAGGGGGTAGAGGGGCGCTGAAGCTGGTTCTGATCGGTGGATGCAGGAACCAGGAAGACGAGGACAGGGTGCTCATGTTGAGGGGGCTGTGCCAGGAGCTGGGTGTGGCTGACAGGGTGGAGTTTAAGCTGAATGTACCTTTCGAGGAGCTGAAGAGGGAGATGGGGGAAGCTACCATTGGACTGCATACCATGTGGAACGAACACTTTGGAATAGGTAACTGATGAGATCCATGTTAGACTGTCTCATTAAATATTACAGTTTCTGAAATGCTAAATCTTCTCTGTTTTTCCATCCTAGGCGTAGTGGAGTGTATGGCAGCAGGGAAGGTAATTGTCGCCCACAAATCCGGCGGTCCCAAGCTGGACATCGTAGTGCCTTTTGAGGGGGGCCAAACTGGCTTCCTGGCTTATGACGAAGACAGCTACGCAGAGGCGATAGAGAGGATCCTGACTCTACCGCCCGCCAGCCGGCTGCAGATTAGACGCAACGCCCGTCAGTCTGTGGCTCGCTTCTCAGATCAGGAGTTTGAAGCCTGCTTCCTGGCAGCTATGGAGCCTCTGATGGGAACACTTGAACGATGAGAGACTCTTTAAATGTGTTTGTGAATGTATTGTGAACGTGATCGCTGACACTTTGCTTTGATGCATTTACAGCTGCATTTACACTACAGGGCTGGTGACAAAATGTGATTAGATATCACTCACATGCTCACACAAAGTGGCCATCACATGTGGAGATTGAAGCTGTTGGCTCACGTACCAGGATTTGTCCTAAAAGGAGGCAGAACTAGAATAATTAATGGGGAAAAAATAAACAATCACGACAAACAACTAACTTATGTTTCAGGCTGAGAAAATGTAAACATTCCCCCAAAATGTGTTGGTCCAGTTTTTTTTTAAGTTGAAAGCAAATCGGATCAGAAAAATGTTCTTTTCCTGAAGTGCTGGGAGTAAATGCAGCTACAGTTCTGTGTTTAGAGTTGGAGTTGTATTTTTGTAGAACACATTCCTCTGTCAGTAGTGCTAGTTTTGTTAAAACGATGTGTATCATAGAGGGAACAAATTATCCTTAATTAACTACTGTGTGGAAAACTGCTGTAAATATGGGACTAAAAGATAATAAACATATTTATTGTTTACAAAACTAGAATTGTCTACATGCCGAAAATGTGAAGTATTTTTGATATGTAATTACGATACAGTCTGTTTAAGGGATTTTTTTGGATTCATGTAACGGTTAAAAAACAACCAATCTGTTTGTGAACTTGTAAATAAACTGTGATGCACTGGATTAAAGAGTTGGGGATGAGAATTATTCTCTGAAATATTGTGCTCTATTTGATTTGGCCTACAGTGTTGAAAAAACGTCAAATTTATGGACGGAGGCAAAGAATCTGTGAGGAGAGATTATCCTTGAATGCTCTCCTTGTGTCTTAGTCCCTCCCACAAGAGTTTTAACATTGGATATGCATTTTAGGAACTGAGAGATCCTTCGAAATAGCTCACTTAGATTGATTTCCAGGTCACAGGTGGGAGGATGGAGAAAAATGAGGAGGCTCAAGCCAGAGAAATGAGAAGAGCCTCAGAAACTGCTTTGTCCAAAAGTATTTCTCGGAGGTTATATTAATATAATTCATGATTTACAGAATGCTGAAGAAGGTGCACAAATTATCATCAGAGCCACCATCAGCAAGGTTGTGAACAAAACAAGTCATTTGAGGACGTCATCTTGGGCTTTGGGAGACACTGATCGACATTTTGCACCATTTTCTAGACCAAACAACCAATCGCCTAACTGAGAAGGTAATTGACAGATTAATCAACAAAACTAATCGTTAGTTGCAGCCTTAAACTACAGAACAGAGCTCAGTTAGACTAGACGTAAACCTCATCCAGATTCTTATCACTGTGCACATTTAATTTGGCACATCAGCCAGGGATCAATAGTGCTGAACAAAGGTTAAGAGTGATTACATGGAGCTTTTTTGAGGGGTTATTAAGGGTAAGAGGCGGTGCACGGGTTTATCAGACATCAGCTGAGCATATTTAGAGGGAGGAAAACGAAGACCTGATACACTTCTTTATGGTTTGGTGCTCGTCAAGATGAAGTCATTTGTGATTCTCTTGGCCCTGCTGCAGTGTCTAGGATGCACAGGTAAGACTTTCTGAACTGATCACTTCAAAATGAGATGCAGTAACTGTCGCTGACTTGTTCCACTTTTTTTTCTCCAATGCAGGCATCCCACTGTACAACTCTGAGCTGGAGTCTATGGCAGAAAGGGGTCTCGGAGCAGCTCTGGCACAGGTCAACTCTGTGTACGCCGTCGGCCATCTTTACCGGGTGACTCGAGGCTACGTCACAAGGGTGAGTGTGCACATGCATCCGTTTTTAACACATCAACTTTAAGGTGTTTAGTTTGTCTTTACCAGTAGAGCAGCAGCTTTAAGTCTTACTTGTGGTTTGATGCTTAATGCTCATTCAACAGGTTATTCCCATGGGCCAGGGCACCACTGACCTACTGATGACGTTTGGCATTAAAGAGACCGAGTGCGCAAAGACCTCAGCAAGTGACCCGCAGACTTGTGCCTTCAAGCCTGGCTTCTTTGTGGTGAGACATTTAAAGCTTTTAGGGATTAAATTATCTGAATTAAAATATAATTTGGGTTTATTTGAACCCAAGTGCCACAGAGCTGCAGTGTAACATGTAAAAAGATTCTAAAAAACACCAAAAATCAGACAAAAAACTACCTATATAGTCTTGTAATTTTTGGATAAATGAGAAATAGCGAAGTATTCAGAAGCTGGAATGTTATGCCGACTGTTAAATATTCCACTTAAAGATCCCGTATCTCAAATCTGGGTTGGACACATGTTGACTGACTGCTGCAGCCCTCTGTTTACATTGGCATGGATTTACAGGGACAGAATGTATTGCTCAAATCTGTTCGATATGATATGAGTGAACTGTAACGTACACTTCTCAGGACATCCTACTGAATATTAAAACCGTAGACTAGATGTAAACGACTGGACTCAAGCTTAGGGTCTGAAAAGTGAAATGCATCAAACCTGCATTCTTCTAAATGGACAAGAACTCTTCCAGTTGCAGTTATAGTTGAAATCCTGGAGAAAATGACCTTATTTCTTACTTTGTTACCTCAGTAGATATTTTTCTAAGTCTCTCAATCACTAAATTCAAGTTTAATTCAATACAGATTGATGTCATTTTGTAAATTATAGTTATATTTTAGTAAAACAGGGTATGCTTTAGGATGTGGCTGCATTGTGACTTCCATTTTGGGATGCTTGGTGTCACCTGTGGCTCTCAATCTTTTATATGCAGTCTGTAATTAAACAGCTTCTTTTTCTACCTTTACCCATCTTCGTTTCAGCCCTCCTTCTCCTGCTCAGCACGAGTACGAACGTCCGCCACCTCAGCCCAGGTGGTCTCTCTCAGATGTGGCCGTGATGGCAGCAGCTCCAGCTCGGAGTCCAGTGAAGAGGTCTCTATATACAGGCACACATGAAAGAGTCCATATTGTGTTTTCACTCTTTCCTTCAGTGTGTCATATAGTTGTCTTTTTGTGTATATAAAAGGTTTGCAAACTAACAAAGCCCAAAGCAAACACCAAAAGGAGTTTGGTTGTTTTGTCCTAAAGAAATAAGTCGTCCTTACTTGCCTAAAATACCTTGTTTAAAGTCTTTTCTTCTGTTACTTA
>NW_007579434.1:96421-101628 GCF_000690725.1 Stegastes partitus | reverse complement strand
AGCTATCAGCAGACAGTGTTGTGCTTTTAAGTTCCAGGCAAGCAGAACAGATTTAGGACATCCTCTCCCTCCCTTTTAAATCAAATGTTAATATTTACTATATTTTGCTGACTATGGATTTTATGGATTCTTCTATTGGGTGATACATTTGGGCATCCAAAGTGGTTGACATGTTGTGAATGTGCATAATATGGGCTCCTTAATTTGTGAAAACTACATGACACAGCACACTGAATTGGTACAAGTGTGCAGCAAACTAACCTTCATAAATAAACCTTGTGTCCTAAACTATCTAATGCATGAACAATGTGACGGCTTGGATTCCACAGGGATTGTCAAGAGGGAGACACCAGTTCAATATCCCACTGGTAAACAGAGGTAAGCACATTTTTAGTTACAACACAACCTAGAAAATGAACGGTCCTAAAAGACTAGCTAAACTTGTTTTTCCCTGAAAATAAGTATTACTCTACTTCATGCAGTGTGATATTAAGTGCATACATTTTTTTTGACAGCTCCAGCTCCCGCTGCTCCTGCTGCCCAGTCCGGTCGCTCCATACAGATGCCAGAAGTCCAACCAAGAGGAGACAGTTTCACCAACTTCCTGGTGTGAAAGCTCAGCTCATTCTGGATACATATATATATATATGGTGCTCATCGGAAGACAAACTTGAATTAAAATATTTTGCATATCAAGTTGTTTTTGTCACTTTTTATTCCTATTTAATTGGTTAAATTTAAGTAGGTGCTGGTCAATTAGTGAAACATATTTTTTACCTAATAATTTCTGACTTCTTGTAGTTCAAGGCTTGATAAGTTTTATTCTATTATGCAATCTGGTGCTGTATTATTCTACATTAATACCCAGTTTAAGGCAAGATATAACCACTAGGGGGAGTGTGAGGCTCAAAGATTAGACAAATGCAATTTGCTTGTACTTGGACAGAAGGACATTGTGCTGAAATGTATTACATAAAACCAATACAGATGCTCCCAAATACATGCTATTCAAATCAGTTGAACAAATGAGGACTCTGAGACGTGTTGAAGTCTGGTTTGAACATTTATATTGTGATTTTCAGTTTATATGCAAGAGGACACATTTACTCTATCTGTAACCGTTTTTCTTCATTTCATTTGGCCCCACATGTTCACGTCAGCACATCAATAACTTACATACTGTACTGTAGCAAACATCCTGTTCAGGACGATGATATTCAGTTATAAGAAAAGGTACGCCGCCTTCAAGTGGCTATGAAACCACCGTGGCTGAGTAGGACAAAAGAAGAGCACAGGCCTTGTATGGAATCGACCGCCACATCTCCATGACAAGCTCAGAGGACTTGCAGATATAATGGCCTCCTCCTCGGAACTCATATCCTGTAAAACATTTACACAGCACGCATTTCCACACTAAAGCCAATTTAAAACCAGTTTAAATGATATCAATGATATGTCATCCTGGCACACAAGGACGTGTTGAGAATGAGTTCCTTGAAGGACAGCACTAGCACCCTAAAAATGAAGGCGTTGCCGCTAGAAATGAAAGCCCTTCATGATTGACTCTAGATACAAAATCAAGCATTAACTTTTGTCCCCTTTGCGCTGAGGGCTGAAGCAGCAAATAAAGAAACAAGATTCGATAGACACAGAGTTGAAAGCAACATTCAGTCTAATGCAAGTTGGATGACTTCTGTTATTAACTACATGATTTACGTTCTGTACATAACCAGACAAATGCATCTCTCTCAACGGGGTCACCTTGTCTAGACAAGATAAGTGGACTTCACACGGCTTAATCCAGTCTGAACTTCCTGGACAGTGACACCATGTGACGTAAAAAGGCGGCGGGGGGACCAAGAGTAACGGAGCAGCAGCTGCAACTGTACAGATACAAACTGAAGGATAAGGTCCAAAATCAAGCCAACACACAGGGAACTCACACAGTCCACGAAGATACACCACCATAGGCCTCCTCTGCGTTCACAGAAGTCCATTACAAGTTTTGCATTAAATTAAAAAAAGAAAATCAACATAAAACAAGTGTATTTTTTTTTTCCAGTTGCACAGTCCAGACTCTGCTGAGCCTGTGGAAGATATCTCCTTTCTGTTTTGACCTCTGTGCAAGACTTTGGGAATAAGGCTTCCTTCTGATTTGTGAAACAGTCAAAAAATACTTGAGACGACAGATTTTTAGCAGATACTAGGTACACTGGGTTACTGAATCATTGCCTTCATGTGTGTAATTTGTAATGTTTTCACCTCCCATATACATTCCATTGTGCCCTAACGTTGTTCTGTTCCTCTCTACACTTTGTTGACCAGCTATTAAAAGACACTTGTAAAAAAATCCTTCCATTTATGAGTCATTAAATAATTTTATATAAAAGCAAACCTTCCAATCCCCTTTCCACCAAGGCCTTCCCTAATGGTTAACTACTTCACCACCATATAATCATACATACATGCATGCATGCATGCGCACAATGCATGCATGCATATTCAGTCTGTTTCTCTCTCTCACACATGCACACACACCGGAACAGCTTCATGATTTACAGCTCGTTGTTACATGTGGTCCATGCAGTACCAAAGCAGAAAGATCCTGATGTGTTTCCTTTTTTGTCTTCAGTACGTGGCACAAACTTATGGCGAAGAAGCAGATACATGATTTGGCTCAGACCTGGATCCAGTAATATTTGCACAACTCGTATTAGTGTTTGTTTAAATGTGCTGGGTGTACCAGATATGTGGGGTTTACCACACAGGGTGTTGCAATATGTTCCAGAGAGTTTAGACCGTCGCAGAAAATGTGACTTTTCTGCGACCTCAAACTTGCCTGCTCTAGTCTAAGCTGTCCCAGTACTGTAAACCCCACTGATCTAGAATGCCTAGCATGTTAAAAAAAATGCAATAATTAGCAAACACTAATTGACCATGGTCTGGTTTGGCTTTTAGTATATACACAGTCTTCTTTTTGTCAGAGAACATAAACAGTTCAGGAATTCACTCCCATTCCACGAATGCATGTTCACTTCAGTATACTCTTTCATCGTCTATTCATTCTTCTTCTTTGTGTCCTGACCTCCAAGTTCAACACTCTCCAGTAAGTTTGGTGGTATCCCCCCGTTTGGGCGGTGCAGGTGGGGGTCCTCGTCGTAGCGTTGCATAGCCTGAGATGTTTCCGGACATGTAGCCACCGTTTCCTCCATTGGTTTGCTTTCCTTGGTCCAGGAGCAGCTCAGGTGGCGGCGGAGGCAGCGCCATGTCGTCCATAGTCCCCGCAGGGTCCAACTTGCTCGAGAGGCCAGCGGAGTTGACAGAACCCTGGCGACCTACTGACTTTCGCTTCAGTGTCCGGTTGAGATCCTCCAAGAAATTGGGCTGGCCTGAGCTGCCCTTAGGGGAGGTGGGCGGAGGTGGCGAGAGCGGAGGAGGTTCTGGGGTGGTGTTACTACGCCGTCCGAGTGTGGGTGGAGGAGTCTTTTTCAGCGAGCTCTTTCCCCATGTTGAGTTGCTGACAAGGGGGACAGGTGGTGGAGGAGGGGGAGCCTGGGGCTGGGGGTTGACCACAGCGACCCTGGGAGGTCCTCCGCTGTGGGCGTCATTACCTGGAGGTGGTGGAGGGGGGAAGAGGTCAGTGGCTGGGGGAGGAGGTGGGAAGTAGGCGCACTCAGGGGGTGGGGAAGGGAAGTCGCCACTGGACTGCTTCACCTGGCTCACTTTGGCCTGAAGCGCCAAGGGAAGGTTAGCCAGGTTGAGCTTGCCTGGTTTTGGGGGAGCAGGAGGTCCATTTGAGGGGTCCTTAGAGGGGGATCCACTGGAGGAGGAGGGGGGACATGAGGAGGAAGAGGAGGTGTTACTCTGGGGAGCAAACTTGCTGAGCAAGTTTCTCCTGGATTCCTCATAGGAGGCTGAGGAGTCGGCCTTGATGCTGGAGTTCCTCTGCGGGGTGGGAGGAGGCTTCTTTCCTCCAAAATTGAAGGAGCCAGGGGGTGACCTCCTTATGGGGGAGCCCAGATTTCCAGGAGGAAGGGGAGGAGGTGGTGGTGTTGGGCCAGTGACAGGTGCTGGAGGAGGTGGCGGAGGAGGTGGAGGAGGAGGAGGGGGAGCTGCAGGGAAGCCAGTGTTGTTGTCTGGAGGAGGAGGAGGGAACTCTGGAGACTGTAGCTGCTGGCCGCCCCCAGGCTGCCATTTTGGTTTGGTCTTAACTGCAGGTGGGGAGAGGGGGGCTTTGGGGCTCTCTGTGTGATTCGCTACTTGAGATGAAGCTCCAGGAAACTGGCTTGCAAGTTGTTTCACCAAAGACATGGTTGGTGGGGCTCCTGTGGAAATGGATGCTGGCTTAGACAGGCTGTGCTGCTTGGGCAGAGTTGGAGGGGGGTGACTGGAGGTGTAGCCTGCCTGGAGGCTGAACTGCTTCTTGAGGGGTGCAGGTGGAGGTGGGGGTGGTGGTGGTGGAGTCGGGCCTCCTAGAGCAGCAGGAGGCGGCGCGGGAGGGAAAGGAGAAACTGGTGACATGGGCTTGGAGGCAGTATGAGGAACAAAACCAGGGGTGAAGGTTTTGGGTGGCGCTGGTGGTGGCGCAGGCGGAGGTGGAAACTGGGCTGGTATTGGGAACTGCTGGGGAGGAGGAGGAGGTGGTGGTGGGGGTGGGGGTGGAGGAGGTGGGGGTGGTGGAGCGGGGGCAGGTGGTGGAGAATCCTCAAGGCCTCCATTTGGACATAGGAGGTCCCGTGGTGGGCTGGGAAAGCGCTCCTTCAGTGCCTGCTTCAGCCCATTGGAGTAGACTTGCTGACTCGTGGGGGCCTGCGCAGGGGGTGGTAGAGGGGGAGGAGGGGGAGGAAAGGCTACTCCATTGGTCTGTGGAGCAGGTGGGGGAGCTGGCGGTGGTGGGATGAAGGCAGGTGGAGCAGCTGGGCTGGGAGGGCCCAGCTTCAACACGGCCATAGCTGACCCAGGGGTTGGCATGGATGGTGGAGGGGGAGGAGGAGGCGGAGGGGGAGGCGGGACATTAGTCCTTGCAGCAATGTGATTCACATTTGGTTTGATGATCTGCGCCGGGGCTGGAATTGGGGGCAGAACTTGCTGACCCATTGCATGGATGTGACTGGGCAACTTGTGATTGAAGCCCTGGGAGGACTTCTGGTTCTGCAGCCTGTTGATGGTGCTGAACTTGTACATGGTGGGGGCCGGGGAGTGGTGTG
>NW_007579434.1:71075-96302 GCF_000690725.1 Stegastes partitus | reverse complement strand
GCTGCGGCTGCGGCTGCTGTGGAGACTGTGGAGGCTGTGGAGGCTGCGGCGGCCCCTGAGGTGCCGCGGGTGGTGGCGGCTGGAGTGCCTGCTGAGGGGAATGAGGCTGGGGGGGCGGGTGCTGATGCTGTGGCAGGGTTGGTGTCTGGGGTTGCACCGGTGGCTGCTGTGGCTGTGGTGGGTGTTGCTGCTGTGGCTGTGGCTGCACCTGGGGCTGAGGAGGAGGCGTCAGGGCTGGGTGGTCTACTGAATGCTGGCTGTGATGCCGGTGGCTGTGGGAGGCATGTGGCAGTGTGGCCCCTCTGGATGCCTCCATTCTCATATGCTGAGAAGAAAAAGTGTTTTTATCTTAGTAAAGTTATTCACAACTGTCACAAACAGGTGACCTCAACAGGGTTTTGCTCTTGAACAAAAATCATACCTTGGTGTTTTCCTCGATCTGGGTTCCTCTCTTCCAGGCTTCTGAAAAAATGGAGCTCACCACACTCTGGGACCGGCCATGAGAGGAGCCCGTGTCCACCCCACTGTCTGAATGGCCAGAATGATTAGACTGGGACTCTGGAAAAACACACAAATAAAGCAAAGTGTAAGCAGAATGTATGAAAGAAAAGGTATTATAACAAGATCACACAGATATGGTTTGGTAAAAAAAAAAAAAAAAAGAACTCTTCGTGTTTTCTGTTGCACAGACAAACGAAAAGTGTTTTTAAAAAAGTGCAATATGCTGATTTTGAGCATTAGTACAACATTAATATGCAGCAATCAACCATCTGCAGTGCAATAATATGTTGGAGTTATGGCATCCTTAGCAGAGACTGAAATCTTACTCCCTCTATGTGCTCTAATCTGAGCTTCTCTGTTCTGTGTTTTGGCTGCAGGTCCAGCCACACATGAATGTTAGTTTAGGTGTGTATGTATTTTGTTTTGTATTTTAGGTGCACTAATATTATTTCAGCTCATTGCGAGAGTCTATGGCTGTTTTGAGGCTCTCCTCTGATTCTTCTTGTTCCACTTCAGTCTTTGTGTTTCTGTCTTATAATGAACGCCCTGACAGTGAATTTAACAAGAGACATGATGATGTGCGCTTGACTAACTTTAAATATTCTCAAAGCTCTATGTAAAAATTAGTGGTGATTTGCCTGTTTCTGATTAAAATAATAACTAACCAGGTATGCTGGCAGAACTGGAGCCAGATCGGATGCTGGCGGTAGAGAGAGAGGACCAATCATAGGCCGCCTCTGTCCTCTTCATGGCTTCCTGGTAGTTCACGTACAGCTGCTTCCCATACTACACACAAACACGAGGTGACAGAGCACAATGAGGTAAAATTAATTAACATTCCTTTGCATATTTTTTTGTCTTGAAGAGCAACTTGGGTTTACACTAACCTTGGCAATGCGGATTCCATTGACCCACTGGTGCAGGGTCCTGACATCATCGCAGCACAGATACTTGATGTACTGTGATTTCTTCTGGATTTGTGGATGCTGTAAAAAGAAGCAAACACATAATAGTGCCATCTATCAACACCTTGTAATTCCACTGTCAACTGATTCAAGATGAAAAGATTCTGCATAACGTGTAATAAACTGCAAGTCTTCTAGCTTTAAAACAAGACAATTTCTTATTTATGCATAAAATACGATGAGTAATAAAACTTCCAACTTATTAAAATGCCAATAATAACAAATAAAATGACTCTAATCGACTTGTTTTTAAACCATTTGCCGAGTGCTATGAATTATGGTTATTTTCTACTAGAATGCTAATGGAAGTAAATGCACGAGGGATGCTTGTCAGGGTAAGAGACGAGCACTAATTTGTCACGGGAGAGCAAAATAAATAAATAAAGACTTTGCATGTTTCAACATTGGCAGCATATTTCTAAGTGCCATTTTATGGGATTCTTTCAGGTACGGAAAACTGTTGACTATTTGACGTGCTGAAACCCATTTTCAAAACCCTGTATCATCCACAGAACTGGTAATAAACCTGTTTCAACCTTAGCTCCTTTTTTCCCCATTATTAAGCGTACTATTACACAGACTACGGTTTCTTAAAGTCTTTTTTCAGTCTAGAACTGAATAGAAACTGCCTCAGTTACGCTGGCTAAATGTGAGTTGTGGTATATTGGTATCACCAATTGTTTTAGATCCCAAACCCTGAATAACAATCAGACGCAGACCTTTGAGTTTTGTGTTTGAGAACCCATGGCATCTATGATGAGAGGACTTTGGAGGAATTTAACACTTTAAATACATTTTTTTTTAAAGAAAGAAGTCACAACACAAAATTGTACAGTTCTGTGGCACATATGACAGAGCCTTACCTTCAGAGCCAAGCAGTAGTCAGTAGGAGCCTTGTATTTGCTGCGGTAGTCCTGGCCGTAATACACATTAACATGGTCCAACTGCAGGAAGCATACAAGATCTCTGGACGCCTGCAGAGAAAGAGACGCAGGGGACGACATTATGTATTGATGCCTGGTTGACTTACAAAAGAGACCAGCGCTGACAGAAGCTGCTGCAAGAAATCGTGGTTAAAAAAAAATAAAAAAATCTGCTGTGTATCTGTGACATATTTGATGTGAGTTTGGACTACATGTATGTTTATTACAAATTAATGTTCTGAAAGCATTTTTTTAAGTGCATGCTGTTTCCCTGCATGAATAAAATAACTCTAGATTGGCTTTAAATAATTATGCTAAAAAGATCCAAATCCCTCAGCAGTCCCCATATCATCAGTACAAATTTACATGGCTTTATTCAGCACTAGAAAATATTGTTGGACTCAACCTACTTTTCAGCTCATGCAACACTGCAGCATTTAAATAAGGAAACAAAATGATAAATAGTATTGGCGTCTGGCGGTGTCACTGAAGACGGTGCAAAAAGTGTCATAATCTGAGCAAGACTCAGGAGGATGACAGTGCTAAAAATAAAGCACATGTGCACAGCAAATCTACCCTTGGTTGTTTGCTGGTTCTGTTGTTCAATGTGATCGGGCCCAAAACAGGAAATACCTCAAAGTAGACTGTGTGGATCTGGTTCTCATAACCCCAACCCGCATTTCTGCTCTCCGTCTTTATTTTGTGTGAGTAGCGTGCTTGTGTGCCAACAGTACACCATCGTACTGACCTTGGCTTTGCCTTTGGGGACATAATAAATCCCAGAAGCCCTGAGGAGGAAGTAACGCTTCTTCCACGACTTCTTCCCGTCCTCTTTAAGCCACAGGACACCCTCGATCTCTGGCACAGACACCGAGCCACCACAGAAACACTCCTGAAGGATGCACAAAAAGGAACAAGTGATGAAATATTGCTCCTGATCAGTAGAAATTATGGGTAGAGTTTGTGCTTATGCTTGTGTGCAGCTGTACCTCTAATAAAGCCTCTTTATTCCTGTCAGCCATTTCTGATGTCTCCTTCCGCCCCAGCAAATAGTTCTGGAAGTGAGTGAAGGGAACAGTCACATGAATATAAGACAGGGAGGGTAAAGTCGACGGCTCACCTCCTCGTCTTATGTTAAATAAATTATTCACCTTTACTCGCTTTAAAGCTTTGACCTACTTCCAACTCTCCTACACAAACACACTTCCTTGTTCACTCTCTGGCTCTGTGGGCTGTGCAGGCACTCGGCATGCATAAACAATGCGTCTGTGTGTATAACATACACTTTCAGCATTTACACAGCGAATGCAAAGCGGCTAAAAGGCTACTGAGAAAATAATCTGCCCTCGCTCTGCCGAGTCTGTCAGCATATGTGGGTTACGGTGTCACGACCAGTCACCTGAGGGTTCTTGAAAAGAGCATATTTCTCGATGCGCTCAATGAACATGAGCTTGTTGTGGCTGTCACGGGTCCAGTTAAGCAGATTCTCCACCAAGTTCTCATGATCCTCAAAAATACGCTCTGAGAAAAAGAAAGAGAGAGGAGGAGTAATAAAGACAAGATGCAAGATACGCAGGTTTTTTTGCTGACCTGCATGTGTGCACTTAATTTCCTCCCTCCAGGCTTTTCTGTTTTTTGGGTGGGGCTGAATCTTCAACTGTATGCCTGACAAAGAGCCTGAAGTCACAACAGCAACTGTAGACAATTCTAATGTCATCTGTCTTGTTTACATTGCCCCACTGTTTCGTGCATTAGCCATGTGCAAGAACGCCCTCCAGTATTCCACCTGTGCAGACTAAAGCAAACAATAAACAGTATTTATTTGACTCAGGTGCAGTGTAAACTATCCATGGCTCCTCCCTTACCCATCTGTAACTCAGTGATGGTTTCCACAAGAGACCAGTCAGGGCTGTAGCCACAGTGTGACTTATCCAGCAGGCTGTCCAGCACCTGCCTGACTGTCTGGCGCTCATCCACCATCATGGTCTTGGAGCTCTCGTCTGACATATGGACTCTGATCACCAGCTTAGGAAGAGGGGGAGGAGAAGAAAAGATGATTGACAGGTGGGGTTTTTTTTTTAAGAAGGGATGTCAAAACAGACATGAAAATAGAATATTTATATGAATGCAGACGATCATTCACTCCATAAAAACAACACCTTAAGTTAAGTTTTTCATCATATGGCAGTATATTAATCCACTTTAAATGTAAAATGAGCCGTCTCCATCACAGATTCATCTTCATAATCTAAATTGCTCAACATATTCAAAATCTATGAAGAAAGACTTATTTTTCTGTCAGTATTGCGTAAATATGAGGCAACTATTCAGAATGAGTCACCCTTCATTCAACATTGGTTATTATTTAGCTTTACAGCTGCTCCTCAGATTGAATTGTGTCACTTCTGCCATAATGATAGTATCCCACCATCAGTTATGATACTCACAAGAGCTCTCTAAAGACAAACAGATTATTGTGTGTGGACGATGAAACCTAACCAAGAGAATAATAACAGTGAAAGTTCATGTGAAAAAAGCAACATTTTCTCATACAATTTGCAGCTTCAAGGATGAAATTGAATCATCTGCTTGTCAAGCTTCAAACCATTTATGGGGCCCCTTATACTAACACCCAGCAGTCTGGCTAAAGTTTTGCATCTATAAGCAACTGTGAGTCCTCCATAACAAGCAAGCTTAAACTAATCTGGCTGAACGTGACAAAAACACACACGTGCCAGTTCCAGGATAACACAATTGCAGCCTACATAAGACCTGTCCTGGTGGGAAATCTAATAAAATGCTCAATTCCTTGACCTCTTGTTTGTCCCCTCCCACTGCTGACCCTAATGTCCAATCAGCATGCAGGTACAGATGATTGAAGCAAAACTTAGACCAATGAGAATGCTTGGCGAGCAGTGAGTCTCAGACATGGGGAGTCTGACCTACATTTCTCACAGGAGAGACCCCCGAAAAAAAAAGCCCCACAACAAAAAAGTTCAAATAAAACCAAAAATATAACCGCTTCCACAAGATCAATCACTGATCCAAATGCAATCGAACTGCTTCAGTATCATTAATTCAAAATATGGCAAATTGTGAAGCACTGCTGGTCATGTAAAATGCTGACAACCAAAGCTTTCTGCTGTGTTTGCCGTTTTTTTAATGTACCAGCTGTACCAGCACCCTTTATCTTGTCATATTGTATTTACTTGGCAGGGTGAAGTCTAGCCCTGTTTGTTCAAACACTGTTGGGCTTCAGCTATTCATTGCATGTAAAAGGACACCATTCAACTAAATGGCATCGCTTTCATTCACAGAGACAGTTCATTCAGTGGCGGAAACACTGGCAAAAATGGCCTGCCTGTGGAGTCCCATATCGACTTCCCAATGGAGACACGCCATGGCTGTCAGTTGTTCGCCGAAAATCAGCACTTGTTTGGTTGGATAAATAACATGTCTTGTGTGGAATTGCGTCTGCATTGTCTTTCAACGCACACCCCATCTTTTTCTGAAGCCCGTCTCTGATTCCTTGCTCCCTCCCCAGCAGATCCACACACATAATCAAACACCGCAATGACCTATTTTCTCTGCGCTTCACCGCCTCGCTGTGAATGAAGTTCACAAAGAAATGCAGCGTACAGTGGATATGACAAGACAGACGATTATATGAGTGAGAGGTGCTTTGTAAAAGAGTCAGTGAATTAGCGTTGTGTCCACAAACGAATGAGGTGGTTCTACCTTTTTGACCTGTGCCTCCTTGATTTTCTCCAGGGCGACTCTGATCTTCTCTGCCTTCAGCTTGGCAGCTTGCTCCTCCTGGATGGACACACAGGATCACAGTTAACACAGCCGCCTTCTGATTTCACAGCCTTGCCTCATGCTCTTCACTCATGTCTTTTATTATTCTCTCTGACAGGAAGAAGACATCATGCACACGCAACTTCATAAAATAGTTAACAGCCTTCTGAACCGTTTAAACGCACAAGCCCCCGGTGTGATAGCACATGGTGCCAAAATAAGGTTCCTATGCCTTGGCTTGCTTACCTGCCCCCTCCAACAAGATGCCATTACCTCCATTCTACAGGTAGAGTGTGCGTCCACGTGTGCGAGTGTTTTCTCACTTGTGTGTGAATCGTCAATCAGACACAAATAAAGGTTGTGCTGCTAAATCGCTGCTGCTGTGACATTGGTCCCTCAAATATGGCGCTCCATTTTGCTGTTTATGGTTTCACAGTGGATTCATATGGAGCTGCAGCAGTTTCCTTTGATCTTGCTATACAGCAGAAGGGAAACAATAGTAGGAGATCCCCAAAGGGCGAGAGGCTGCGGATGAATGTATGATCAGTTCAGAAAGCAACTATGCCCGCCACTAAAAGATTCAAAAATCATGTTCAAAATGGAAAACGTCCAACTGCGTCCATAATTGATTTAAAAAAAAAAGGTTTCTTTCTCAGCGAGAGAGGAACAAAAAAATCCCGATAGATATAAAGTTATTCCACCATGATCCTCAGGAGATAAAAATTCATCTTTGCATCCACATCTTCCATCGATGTTGGTCAAAGCTGGTCGAGACTGTGCTGAGCACAGACTTTGTGACAGTGCAGGTTCACTGACATGCAGACATGTGCGCCCGAGATGAGCACAATTTGACTAAAAAAAAAAAAAACCCAGTGAGACAGTGGGGAGGACAATGCCCCTCCCCCTTCCATCCTCCCACCCTCTCTTCCTGCTTCCTCCCCTCTCCTCTCCCTCTTCATCACTCGCTTCCTCTCTTTATAACAGATGCAGGGGTTTGGGAGCGTGCCCAATCGATGGAGCATAATCCCCACAAAAATAGTAGAATGAAGGGATAGCCAACCGCGGCGCCCCGTTTACGAGACCTTTAGCCAATCATGGCGAGAGGGGAAGACCGTGACTGACTCCGGCCCCGAAGCTAAACTACAGTGACAAGGACGGAGAGCGGAATTTGGGTGAATGAGAAGCCGAGGTGCTGAATATTTGAAGTCATGTGTGTATACAGAGGCGTGCGTTCAAAGAGAGGGGGTGGGGGGTATTAACAACTGCTCCCCAAGCCTCTTATCTCAAGAAGCCCCCCACCCACCACCCCTCCTTGACCCAGACTACCTTTTTTCACATGACCAACTTCAAGGCACATTAATGGAATAAAGCCAAGTCTCTGTTTGGCCAACACATAGCGGCAGGCTTTTAGTCGCCCGAGTGTGAGTGAGTAAGAGGGTCACGGGGGTTGTGGAGATTACAGTCCAGAATCAATCTGAGTCACACTGTAAGTTTAGCCCAGAAAATGTTGCTGTGACCCTCCACATCTCACTCCCTCCTCCATTATTCCCTCTCCACATGACACCTACACTCTGCTTTTTATTAGACATTAGTCTGATTCCGATTCCACAGGCGTTTTCCCTTCTACTTTCACACTCAGCCACACCACAGCCAATTTTAAAAGGCTCTTCTGCCTAGCCTGAAAGAAAAAAAAATCTTGGCACCCTGTTTCTTTGATGTCTCTCCGCTCTCTCTCGCGCCTTGCTTGTTCCCAAACATCCCATGCTCATTCAGTATTCTGATTTGCGAGCGAGGAGAGGGAGAAAAATTGTGAGTCCAGGCGATTGCGGCTCGCCCTCTCCTATTGTACAGTGGGAAGAGTAACACGAACACAAACTCCCCCACAGCCTGCACGCTGAAGGCCATCTCTGCCCTCCACTCTTTGTAAAATCAGTCAAATGCTTTCTGAATACACAGACACACTGAGAGCTTAGATGCCAGAAACCAGCAGCTTTGAAACTGTGAATTAATTCCACAGTTTCATAACACAAAGAGCAGAAGACAAAGTAACTGCCCCTCCAAAATATTGGCTGGAAAACGTGAAGGCAGATGAAGTGAGTGTGAGCACGCCAGCTTCACAATTGGCACCCGTTATATAAAAAGGAAAATGGAGATAACTGAAAGAGTTCTGGAAAAATTCTGTTCCAACAACTGCTACTGGAGATCTTTCAGTTTGCTCTTATTGTTTTGTTTTGAAGTCCTCAAAAGGAGACTTCTAAATACCAGAAAATAGTACAATATGTCTCAAAAGTTTTCCAGAACCCCGAAGGAACCCTTACTCCATCTAAGATTGGTATCAATCGTAGTCTGTTTCAAATTCAACAAATACTCTTGGGTTATTAAATCTAGGCAGGATTTAAGAAACTCCCGCTGTCTTGGAATCCCAGAGTTTGCACTTTGCAACGTGTCACATATTGACAGTCGGATAAATTGCAATCAACAGCAGCCAACTGTAAACCACAAATCTTCTGACATCAAATCAGCATAAGCTTTGCACAGAAGCCAAAGGCTGCAACCAATACATCTGCTGAGAGGTTGCAAGATGTTTAAATTAAAACAGAGCTTGTTGGGGCCCAGCATATGATGGATAAACACATGGGAAAGATACTGGATTCTGAACAGTAGAGCACAGATGGTTCACATTTTGAAAAAAAAAAAAAGGAAAAGAGGATTATTGCCTCGTCAAACTCTTCAATGAGTGGGCACGTATCCATCAGTGTCCTGTGTTTGTTTGAGCTATCGCTATTGAAAAAAAAGCTATCAGTCAAATTAATCTTAACCTTGTTTATTGTGTGTTTTGCTGCTTTTTTGGCAAACAAATTATACTGAAAATATGAGTGTCAGGATGTGGAGAGATATTCTGTAACCATATGTTGGATGTGTATATCTGAACTGTATGTTGTTTCTATGTTTGAGTGTCAACCAGACAATTACTGGCACTGGATAATTAATGATATCATCATGTGTGTTATTACAATGATATCAACATGATTATGATAATACTTTTGTATCGTGATCACAGGTAACAACTATGAGCTCAAACATTGTTTATTGTTTGAGCAATGTTATTATATAGACATTTAATGTATATGATATCAAAGAAAATGCATTAAAATCACACTTAAAGAAATACCTGCAGTACTAACGAGATATTGCCCAATTCAAAACAGGCATTTAACAGATAAAAACATGACTATCTAGGCATAGTATTTTAAATATAGATGACCAGGTATTTGTTTAGCCTCTAAAGTATCAAAAAAAAGTCCATGGTCTGAGCGAACTCCATCATGTAAGGAGCACTGACACATATTAGTGAAATCCTCTAAGAAAGCTTTCAAGTAGATCTTAAATTACCATTTTATCTACTGTTTTCAAAGCAAAGAAAGAAAGACATTTTACACTCAGAGAAAAGCAGCAAATTCTCTCAGTGGCGAAGCTACAAGCAAAGAGTTGTTGGAGTTTAAGTTTCAGGCTGATAAATGACTAAATATATAATAATTACCAGTTTTCACTGTTCAATTATCTGTTGACTAACTCATTATTTAACTAATTGTTGCTGCCTAATCTCATAAACAGTTGCTGCTCCTCTCACAAACCTTCCTTTCTTTCTTAACGAAGACAGAGCAAATCAAAAACCAACTACAAGAGAAGAGAAAGGAGAAGTACATAAAAACAGACAAATGACCACATGCCAGTGAGTGACACACGTGGAAGCAGGTAAGAAAAACAATCAAGTCTATGTGCAAGGTGATGAGGAGGAGGAAAAATCCATTCTGATGCAGCTACCCTGTTAGATATATAAATATCAGATATTTTATTACTTTATTTTACGGTGCACTGTCATTCGTGCATTTCAGAGAATAGACAAGTTGGAGAAAATGAGAGTGCTTCCCCAGCTTAAAAAAAATGTTGCTTTTCAAAATTAAGTAAATAAATCAATTAGTCTGGCTGCAAGCATCAGGTTCAGTTCTCACATGGATTTTTCTACACAAGGAGCATGCAGTGCAGAGGAGAGGAGCAGTGCGGACACACAAGAGAGAAAATGAAAGAAAAGGTGAGTGTATGAGGGAGAGTCACCTTGGTCAGGAGGTGAGAGGGCTTTCCAGCTATGCTTTTCAGAATGAGCGAGGTTTCTCGGTCCAGATAGGAGTGCTTGGGTTGAAGAGGAGAGGGGATAAAAAGAAGAGCAGAGGAAGAGACAAAATATAGGAGAAGTCAGTGCCAGATGATTCTCTGAGGCTTATTAATTGCAGGTGTTTTGATCCTTTTTGTACAAAGAAGCGTGGAAGCGAGAGAAGGTTCCATAAATGAAGCAATTGTGGTTGTCATTAGCTGCAGCTGTGGGGTAAAGAAGCAATGATTGTGAGAAAAAGTTTAGATATGCACAGAGAAAACATGATTGCAATAGACTAGAGTGTATAAATACATAGTAATCTGCATACTGTGGCTAGTTACAACACCTATGGTCTGCAGCTACGTTCACAAACCCTCTTTCACATCATACATACTTTCATTCTTATGTTTACATGTGCATGCATTGCACACAAACCAAAGGCTGCACACTAGAGCTAAAACACAAACATGATAATCACATGTTAAAATTGCAAATATTCTGCTGCATAGACAAACTAAGTGAATAGAAAATGGTTTGGCTTGGTGCAAACTAAAACGTTACTTGATTACCATCTCAATTATTAAGTGTGCAGCCTTTCATGCACACATGCAAGCTCGCACACATGCACTTACAGTGGCCCGATCCACTTCACCGTCTTGTGAGGTGAAGTCAAGCTGCCGTCTGGTTGGCTTACCATTGGCCCGTCGCAGTGTGACATGCTGGGAAAATCAGGAGGTGCGGGCAAGGTGTGTGTGGACAGAAGCCATGTATATAAGAAAGGATGCAAACACAGACAGACAGAATAAACACATGCAAGGGGGACAGGTGACGTGCAAGATATTGTGTTTCTTCTGAACTGAACTATTAGCTCTCGGCCAGCTTTTAGTCTCTCACACCAAAACACAATATTTTATCTGAAACACACGTCACAACCACACTTTGGAGGATATTAAGATGTTGTTAGAAAGCCAATGTGCTTCGTGGGTGAAAGATGAAGGTGTTAACATTGTAATCCAAGTCACACGTGAGATTACAATGTGTTCAGTGCCACCATCCAATACACAATACACGGGCTGTATTGTGTATTTACTCTCAGGCATGCAGCTTCATGTGTGCTTAAACATGCAGGCGCTGGATTGAGGTCAATTTGGATTTTCTGAAGTTTTAATATTCAGAACTTAATTGACCCCAGTAGTTATTCACACACGTATTTCACTTACCGTCAGATCTGGAGATGTTTCACACTGTGGCTCACACACACTTTCCCAGTAGCTGATAAACACTATGTCTACCTCCTTTATATTCTTGTTGTTTGTTTGTGAGTGTTTTTGTGTATTTCGGTGTCAGTCATACCTCAGTGCTGGTCTGGTTTTGTCCTTGTGTGCTCGGGCTGCTCTGGCCCTCCACCTCTCCACCGGTCAGCACTTTATCAGTGTCCAGGGAGTCCATGCTGGAAGCTGAGGCACATGCTGAATTTACACTGGACCGCTGGGACGGAGCTTCCTGTTCGCTGACTGCGCCCACCGAACCCGTCCTCCTGTGCTGCCCGCCGCCGGACGATCCAGACGAGGGCCGCCGAAGTGTGGTGGAGGAGAATGAAGACGAAGAGGAGGAGGAAGAGGAGGACGTCTGGCGCGCGGCTTCGTCCATGCTGAGAGAGGCCTTCTCCAGCTGAGAGGTGATGTCGTCCAGGGAGATGTTTGAGGCGGCAGGGCGAGCGTTGACGCTGCCACCTCGTACTGTGTTGGCTGGTGATGCCCGGGTGCTGCTACTGGTACTTCCTAATGTGGGGTTTATTAAAAAATGGAGGACATTAAATCTCTTTTTAGACATGGGATACGAAACATAGCAAAATTGGCAACATTCTGTCATTCAGAGGCCACGTCTCCATTAGCGTTCCTTATGGTCTTATTCAGACATTACAGCGGTGGAGGGAACAACAGGATGCACATAATTTGGTAATTCAAAATCAAATTGTCAAACTGGACAGTACATAAAGTGATGAATGTAAGTGATGATACATAAAATGCACAATTTAACAAAAGAGTAAATCTGTAATGGAAGCCTTCCCTAAATTGCTTCACAGAACTCAAAGCACTTAGCTTGTGCAATGTCTGAAAGGGACTTAATATCATCCTTCCATCCATCCATCCATCCATCCATTATCTATACACCGCTTAATCCTCACTAGGTTCATGGGGGGCTGGAGTCTATCCCAGCTGACTTAGGGTGAAGGCAGGGGACACTCTGGACAGGTCGCCAGTCTATCACAGGGCTACACTTAGAGACAGACAACCAAACACACTCACGTTCACACCTGTGGACAATTTAGAATAAATTGAGTCTTTATATTACAGCAGGAATCCTGCAGGGTCAACTCTTGCGTTAGGGAAAGATTTCCATTGAATCTTGCTTGTTGCAATCAGGATGCTGCTCATTGTACCAGCTTTCCTCCTCTACATGAGCACTTTGCAGTTGTTTGTTTTCTCTCTGGCTTACTTGAAAGACATTTTGGTGACGACTGATTTTGCCCCGTCAGCCTTGTACAGCTTAGATCCACAGACATTCCATGTGGAGGAGGAGGTGTGTGACATGATTTATTCCATAAATATTCCTCCTATTTTGTTGTGCAGCAAGCGGTGATGGAGCCAGACAGTTTTTATAGGGGTGGCCAGACAGAGGCCATTACTCACACAGGGGTGGCACAGAAACTGACAACTTGTTAATTTTTTTTTCAGTGTGGCAAATGTCTGTTGGACAAATAGTTAATTTTTCTGGTCATTGACTTTTATCACTCATTTATCCAGACATGGCTACATACTTTATGAGCTTTGTTAACCTTTGTAATCCTCGATTAATTTCTGAAAAAACCTGGAACAGCTGGTCCAAGATAAGCTTTTCTAACTATTGATATTAAAATATAAATTACATTAGGACTAGTATTCGACTTCAGTTCTATAAATGTTGTCCTAGCCCTCTGTCTTCACTAATGGTTGCATGAGGTGGCCATCCTTTGGCTCAACCCCTGACAGCAAGACAGCAGCAATGTGAGACACCATGTGAAACATAAAGCACAATATGGTAAAGTGTCTCTACAACAGCTTTACTTGTTCACAATGATCTCATATATCACAAAATAACAATAAATAACAAATGGCTAAATGTAACACTTTTCTATCCATAATAATGAGACTTTTAACTTTTTTCTCAGAGTCAGAAAAGAAGACTATTTGCATTATTTTTGTTCAGTGCTTAATTGTTTTGCAGGAATTATTTTATTGTTGCTAAAATGAGGTCAGACACACACCATCGAATGGACATAATTTAGCAGGACTACCTCCGCTGCTGCCCCCTCCACTGGTGCCTGTGTGCTTGGTGCTGGCACTGCGCCCCCCATGGGCCCGCTGCTGGCCTTTGTTCTGGCTGCGAGAAGATGAGTTTGGTTTGGAAATGGTATTGAGCTCCTGCTCGATGGAGCACAGGTCAGCCATCAGGGCATCCAGATCCACTGTGTCTCCCTGGTTCAGTGCCTCTGTAGGGAGCAAAGATAAAGGATTCAGAAAAAACAAGGAGCAGGGCAGTGAAATTATGTCCATTATTTATTTTTTCTGGAAATTTTTTTTTTCGTGCTCTTGTAGTGATTTGGACATCATGAATGAAATGAGCCACATCTCACCATTTATGTTGTACATTGAGAAGCGGTAGGAGAAGTTGGCCATGTTGGTCTCTTGCCTGAGAGGAGGCTTCTGCAGTGCTTTCTGTGGCCTGCCATCATCCAGACTCTACAGTGCACACACAAGCAAAGCATGAGGTGTGCATATGCAAAACCACACACATTCTGACATGACAGTCAAAGCACAGCATCCAAACAGCCATGTCTGCGTGCTAGACTCCTTAGTCTTAGACACACACACACAAGCCTGCACAAATATACAATGCATAGTGGTAGCAGGAAGGGGAGTTGCTAGGATACAGTATAGGGAGACAGGATTAGCAGTGTTAAGGTTGCTATGGATACAGCCCCTTCCTTTCTCTCTGCTCTTCTACCTGTGTGAGTCTGTATCTGTGTAACCAACCACCTTCTTTGTGTGTGTGTGTGTTTTAACCTGTGTGAGCTTGTCCAGCTCTCCCAGCCAGGCTCCAAACATCTTGTCCAAGTCCTGGTCCTCCTTGTCACTGTCCTCCTCTGCTCCATGGTCCAGCTCATCATCTGATACCTGCTCCATCTACACACACACACACACATCCACAAATGCAGATGAAGAAACAAAAGGAGAACTTGTCAGATGATTCTACACATGTAGTCAAATTCACACGCTATCGGGTCACACCCACATAGAAGGAAATTAGAAAAAAAAACCTTCAGCTCAGCTCATGCCAACCTCACTGCCTGTTACCATGACAACCGCTCGTGGACCCCTAGCGGGCACCCTGTGCTGTGTGATCAGTCGAATGCCCTGTAGTGTCTCGTGTGCAGTTCACTGCTGACACACCCAGCCCCTCTATTTCCATGTTAACATCCAAAAGAGAGGGAGGCTGGTGGAAGGAGGGGGACGAGCATCTTCCATCCTGAATCACCCAGCTCTTTTGGGAGCCACAAATCAGTGCTAAATCACGGACAAGGTATTAATCAGACCACACAGAGCAACAGCACGTGATATAAATGGCCATGTTGTCCAGTGTGAGCGATGGAAGGTGCAGCTCGCTGGCTGTGAGAGCCCAGCTGGAATTTGTCAAAGGTGATGGCAGAGCTCCCTCTAGTGGACTCAAAGGAAAGTGGCGGAACAGCAAGTTGCAGCTGTTTGCCTCATCTTGGTGCAACAGAGAAAGAAATCTGAAAAGATGCCAAGAATTCACGCTATATAAATAAAATTGAATTGAACTGAAAACCATTTCAATATAAAACAATTGATCAGAACAAAATTAAGCTACAAATCCTTTCTCTGTATATGCAAGTGCACTTTGTCGTAGCCAGGACACCAACTAAAAACATGAAATCAAGGACACTGACTTCAGAAATAGTGCATAAATAGCTTTATTCTATAATATGTAGCTTTGACGTGTGATGAAATCCTCCCCGTCTATGATGGTCAGCCAGCCATACAGTTTAGACAATCTGATATTACTCAACCTGGGAGCATAAATAAATACCCAAGAATGCCAACGTACATTTAAGAGGAATGTTATCTAATCTGGTGTTACATTTGTCAAGTGGAAGGAAAGCACGTCAGGCACAGGGAGAGTCACGTCTGCAATGCCTGGTCAGATGCCAGAAGAAGTGCACATGCTTTCTTATTGCTTTCCTTTTGAGATAAACATAACACCTTAGTAAGTAAAACTAAATCCAACAGTCCAAATGGAGAAGTCGGTCTTTCCCTAAAGGGTGCCCACGCCTTGGTACAATCCAGTCTGATGGAATATTCCTGTGTAATCCCATTGATGTTTTCAGAGGGTGTCACTCCCTCCTGTTATCCACGCTATGTGGTGTCAGTCACTAGTGGGGACTGTACCAAACGAGGATTAACCCCTCTGATGACCCCTGTTCTTTTGATCTAGCAAGTGGCACAAAGTGTATGTGTATTTGAGAGTTTTTGTGTGGATATGCGGGTAAACTGCACACTTGAGAAGCAATTTGAAAGTTGTGCTTTTTATTGCTACAATGTGATAAAAGCAGGTAATAAACTGAGCAGTAGGTGAAAAAAGGCAATAAAACAGGCGGCGTTTGGCAAAGAAAACAGGAATGTGATAGCAACACCATTGAAAATTGGCCAGCTGAAGACAAACACAGCAGTAGAGGAGCACTTGTTTCAGATCAGCGGCAGCCACATTCTAGACTGCACATGTTTGCTCCTAAAATTCACTGCATGCACTGCTGCGTGCGAGTGTGTTTGTATTACAGTGTTGATGATGGATAGCTTCCTGCTTTGGCATACTCATTAAAAACACACAAGGAACATGGACTTGTCAACATGTTGAAAATGCCAGTCTAAGTATGTAAACAAAAACAAGCCAGCCCAATTTGTGTGTGTTTGAAATTACATCCATGCACTCATGAGCGTGTGTGGGAGTCGGAGCAGGAAATAGCCAGGATGTGCAGAATTCCCAATTTCCCTCATGGCCTGTTTCTTGGCAGGAAACACCAGCTGTCCTCCGTTTCATCCATGCCACTTAGTGAGGACGGGAAGGACTTGTGGGTGGGAGGAGGAGGAGGAAGAATTCGGGGTGCTGAAAGTGAGATGCAGACGCCTCCATCTTTACACCCACCTGCTGCGTCCTTTAGGAGGACCCAGTGATTCAGGAGGAAAACTAAACAAGTATACAGCAAGCCTACCATTGTTTTAATTACATGGTATCATACTACCACCATTTGAATCATTTGTCTACTTGGCTACCCTCAAAAGTGCCTCCATATGGGGCCCCTGAGGTCATAGACTCATCAACTTGTGGGTTTACTCAGTTTGAAAATAGGTAAGTATCTCGGTTGTATGACATCATGGCTGGCTGAAGGCAGACACAAAGAGGAAGTGACTGCAATCAAATGAGGCTGCACTGCGTTTGCTAATGTTCTCCGAGGTGCTTCCATATGTAAATACACTAAATGAGTCACACGGCACGACACTTTTAATAGCTGTGTTTAAGCAGCAATCAGCCTCGGGTCCTTTACAACACACACACTTGCAGGTAGGCCTACAAACACTTATGCTAGTGTACATATGCTGTAAGTACATATTTAATCTAGATGCAAAAAGAATAAATATAGAGGCAAGAAAAGAAAAACACAACAGAAATGATGCACGCCTAAAAACAAACAGCACTTTGAAAATAGCTCTGCGGCTGTCATTCTAATGGAATCACAGCTGCAAGAGCAGATGCTGCTGCAGGTTTAAGTGAATTACCACCTGAGGCCCTGCTTTTAAGCTTATGGAGCATGACCTGGGAGAGACACGAGGAGATGAGGAAGCTGTGTGTGCAAATGGACTCCTGCAAGCATCATCGCCAACTAAACACCAGCCATGGCCTTTTCCCTCCTGATACTTCACGGTCCCTCTGTCTTGTCTGAGCATGACCAGCATTCATCTGTCTCTTGTGAGCGCTGAGCAGCTCAAAGGTCGAAGGTGAAAGACCAAAGCTCAAAAGGTCATCCCAATGGAGTCTCATTCTGCAGCTTTTTTTTTTTTGTCCATGTAAACACTTGCAGTTCTCGCTGATGCTGCAGCACAAGCAAAGAGAAAGATGAGGAGTGAAGGGAAGACTGTGTTCTGGGAAAACAAACGTCTCTAAATCTTAGAGAAAGCACAGCGAGCATCCGGTGCTGAGGAGGTTGAAGATGTGGGAGGAGGAGGAGGATGAAGAGATGACTATCTTTAGACTAAGTCATTCAGATCAGAGTGTCAAGAGGATTGGAAAAGGGAGCAGTATGAAGACTTGTGTTTTCCATTTTTTACAACTCTGAACAATGCAGACAACCGTTGTCCTTGCAAATATTAATTAAATTAAACAGGCAGGTTTTCGGTAAACTAACAGCCTCGAGATGTAATCTGATCACAATACACACTGCCATTTAGCCACAGAATACAGCTTAATGAGGAGGAAAGAGGACCCTCACTGGAGGCATAAAGCACGGCTGTATCGGCTGAACTTGTGGATTTCTTTGTCACATTTCAGGTCACATGACTTGGAATGACTGATGATGCCCAAAGGCTGTTTTCACACCGAATATGACACTTCAAAGTGCAGATGAGCCTTTCAGTTAGAGACTTTTAAAGCAAAGTTAGTGAAAGTTACGCAATAGAATATTAATACCTTTGGGGAAATGCACCTTCTGCATTTGATACATCCTAAAATATTTCGGGTCAACTCATATTTTGAGGACTGTGTCTCGGTCACAGGCAAATGGCCGGTGTGTTCCTAACCCTTCGTTGTGGGAAATAAACAGAGGGCACCCATGAGAATACAGGAAACAGGGTCTAATAGGGGACCAAGGACTTCCCTACTCTTGTCCTTCTTAATAAAACAAAAATGTGCAAAAGAAAAAGGAAAAGATTCCCAGAAAGAGAGAAAGAAAGTTACACAAGTGTCTGGATGTGACAGAAAGAGAGCGAGGTCAGTTTAGGTCTCTCTGGCTGACTCCATCTTAATTCAATTTGCATGATGGGGACAAAGTATTGCTGTTCATTTGGTTCACATTAAACTGCATCTGAAACAGACAAACAACTTCCATGATTCAGCATAAAAGCCAGACGAATAGCACTTGTGCTTTGGGCAACTTAGAAGTACTCGCTCACTTCTCAGACACTATGACGGCGACAGGATAGTGGATGCATTTCAAAACTTATCAATTGCAATCACTCTGACCTTTCCGGAAGCATGACATGAGGTTACATTATGTTTGACTACTGCTCCTTTCTTTGTCTAGTGGCCATTGCTGTTCATATTGTGTTTACCGGGAAAAAAAACTCATACAACCTCAAAATACCACAAACAGGCCAGACTATAATGCCCTTCGGTGACAGCTTCAGCACCACCTACCCAGTCTCCACCTGACATTCAAAGGATTAACTGCCCTTAACATTTAAGATACAAATAAATCCTTTCATACTTCAGTCACACAGGAAAAAGGAGGGCTGGGATGTGGAGAATGACCTTAGCTGTGTAAACACTATTGTGGCCAGATACTCCTGCTGCGATGATGACTGAGTGGATGTTTCCATAATGAGCTTCTAAACAGACTATTATTGGACCAAATACTCCACCTAATCTCAATTTCTGTGTGTGAGAGAGAGACAGAGAGAGAAAGAGCTTGCAATAAGGACTCTAGTAAAATAAAACCGCGAATCAATCCTTTGGCCCTCATCATCTCCACCTTGAAAAACACCGAATCACACACGTAAACCTCCTCGTCCTCGCATCTATTTTCCTCTTCTACTCAAATTATCTTCACAAAAATAAGTTTATACACATTTCTGTCACCTCTCATCTAAAAATACTCTCAACACGTCACATCATTCTATCAAAGTGAGACAAAACTGAGATGAAAACGAGCGCAGAAGACCGGATATGTAGTTAGAAAACAGCATTACAATTACAGAAACTCGGTGAACTCTTGTGGGGGATGAATGCACTGCTGTGGCGCTTGGCTGCAAATGGAGAGTGGGAATTCTTGAGAGTTTAGTGGGACACAAACGTTCACACTGACAAGAGTCCCCGGGGGCAGATCTAGACAAAGCTCAAACAGAGGAAACAAGTAAAACATTTAACATACTGATGGCTAGGAATAGCTTCAAACACACTCATTCATCGGCCCTGGGAATGGTAATGGGCCAGCCAGCATACAATGTGTCCCCCATAAATGCTGCTGATTAACTCTAGGGAAATTATGTGTGAAAAAAAATGAGAGCGAATGCCACATGTGCATGGTTTTGAAAAAAAAAAAAAGTGGGGTCATTATGCATGTTTGAAGTGCCATTTTCAATTTGTGTCAAAAGAAGAGTGGGAAACTCTGTCAGGCACACCCTAGCTGCAGAAAATGCTTTAAGGGGCGTTAGAAGTTCCAGCATTGTTGTGTATAAAGATTATGGGTGAGAGTAACTCACAATATCACAATAGGTTGCGAAAACAAAGGTATCCACAATGTTCTATATATTGCAAGACAATTATCTACAATATCTCATGATATCTGTGCAAGCGGAGAAGACAAAATACTCACAAAAAGGCAAAACAGCAGGATCTAGAAAGGCATGTTTTCTGTAAAAAGATTGCCAAAATAAAACCTTTTATAAGAGCCAGAAACTCTTCTGATAGTCCTTGAGCTAATGACATGTGACAAGTGGTTCAATCATAAAAATCAACCAAATCTAAGCTTCAAATTGGTATATTTGATCAAAATTACTTTTCTTTTTTGAAACTGTGCTTCATGTCACAACTGAGTAGCCATGAGTGTAGCTCTGAGGCTGTGACAAACAGTGATGTGATGATACTTTAGGCACTATTTGGCTGAACTGCAGTCTGTGCAGAACAGAGAGCAGACAAGTGTGGAAACAAACTTGAGAGTTTGAGAGGAACACAAAACACACTTGAATGATACAATACATGCAGTGTGGCTGAAAAACGCGATGGAGTGGAGCAAGCTGTCGGCAAGTTGCTTGAAGATGGATTCAGCATGGTGAAATATCTTTCTCGAGTTGATGTGCAGAGTAGTACTAAATGCTACTAGTGTGCAGAGTCACCATTTTTATCCAGTATTGGTAGGCTCATGGGTAACACCTGCGGACACTTAGAAAAATGTTGTACATGTTGCTTCCAATTTTTTCAAGAAATTCAAATTTTGTTTTTGTCTTTTAGTACGATTTATGACCTTAAAAATGTCCCCATAGTGAATAAAAATGCAAAAAATGCAAAAAGAACCCCCAAAAAAGTCCAGAAACTGCTTGGGGTTAACAGAGTTAATCTAATTACATGATCACGAGATGCTTTTGTATCTAAATTTTAAAACAGCATCCCACTATTTGGTAATCCTACAGGTTATCTTTTACCTACTCCTTAACACGACATAAAAAAAGTACTATATTACCAAGTTTTGCATCCTAAAATATGTAAATTCCCTTTTTCTCCCCCGTCTTTCTAACGTCAGCCCATCATCTGGTGTGAACTGTGCTTCCAGCCTGACAGACTGTGACTCACCTCTTACACATACAAGTGTCTGACTGTCATCATAGCCTGCATGGCCTATATACTCAAGCAGTAAAACACACTCTGAAATGGCAAGTGTCAAGATATCATAATGACATCCTGTAGCTGCTTCAAGCCAATATGCATTTTAGAGTGCTTCTTGTAATCTTGTCTGTGGCGAGACAGTAAAAAGGAGGCTTTTGTCAAACAACAAAAGCGTGCTGTTCTCAAACGCTCCGTTTCACTGCCTTTGAGATATAAAACAGATACAATCTCATTGTAAACGTGCGAGCATGTAATAATTTCCAGACTCATGTTTGCAGCACAGACAGTGGTTATTCGCTCATTTCCGCTGCTCTTTTCTTCCCTTGCGTTGCCTTTTTTTTCCTGGTCAACTCCCTTCATACGCAGATGTTACACCAGGAAACCAGGAGACCAGAAACCAACATCACTGCGTCAAATGGACATTATGTAAGTTAAAAGTAGAAAGAGGAAACTGGCCAAGAGCTGGAGCTGGCAGTGCCAGTAAAAGAACTCTTTGAACAAAGGAGCGGCTAGTCGGCTACCGTCCAAAATCCAGCTAGGTGTGGTTGGTTTGTCAACCTCAGCTGACCTGTAGTGGCCACCGATGTCTGACTCAACAAAGTGACACAACACTGTGTGTGTGTTCATCCTCGATGAATGAGAAAAGTAGGGTGGATGCAGCCTTAAAGGTTGAAGAAGAAAGTCTGTGACAAGATGATCACAGGTTTAAATTAGGGACAAACAGTATGGGTGGAGAATGTGTTCTTTCTGCAACAAGAAATGCTTGTTTGCTTTTTGGCAATGTACTTTAAAGACAAAAAAAATGAGTTTGAAACTAGCACATGCAACACAGGGGTATGCAACTTTTTGAATGTATGTCTCTACTGTCAAACATTTGACATGTACCAGCAGTTAGTAGAAGAAAAAGGTACCTTATTGTTAGAGTCAATGTCAAATTACAGTGGATTAGGCACAAATTACACAGTAATTTAAATAGCTTTGAGGCAGCGCAAAGTTGTTGTTAGCCATGTTGTCTAAGCAGGCTACACTGAACTCATCCCCAAACGTGAAGCGTGCCTTGTTCGTGATAATATCTCTGACTTTTCATGTGATAAAAATGTCACAAACAATATTTACATAATGACAACAGCTGCAAGCATGGCTGACAACGAATGTTGCGCTGCTGCTTCCTGCTGTGGAGAGATTGGTCAGCACTCTGAGACGTATACAGGAAAAAATAGCAAGATAAGATAACCGTTACGCCACCTCCTGCACGACAAACATGAACATGTGTTTTATGTGTCAACGGCAATGTGCACTAATGTTGAGACAATTCTGCCCGACAGAATTCAAAAACAAAGCATGGATAAAAACTGGCAGATGTCACATAAAAGAGGCGAGAGAGCATCAAGTGGAAGGACTGATGGAGGGGAAAAGATAGGACATGAGTAACAGGCCAACAAGAGAGAAAAAGAATGATGGATGGCTACAATAATGGAGGAACGGAGCTAGCCATTAGGTTGTGAATAAAGGGGAGGGACTGATGGCCAAAACAAGAGCTCCAGTGTCATTAGTCAAGCATGAGGAACAGCCTGTAAGCAGTGGAGAAGTCGCACACACATATGGATCCACAAACGCATTCGGGTTCACTCGAGCGCAGCATGACACAGTGAGCCGCTCCGGCTTACACAGCCAATTAGGAGGGAGGGGCAGAGAAAGAGATGGGGGACAGAGAGAGGAGAAAGATGAGGAGGATGTCAGAGGCAGACAGATGGAGAGGGAGTCAGAGGAGGTGGGGGGGAGGCAGGGAGAGAGGAAGAGCAGCAGAAAGAGTGAGTGTGAAAATGCATGGTCACACTGGTGGGTGGTAGGTGTGAGGACTCGACAGCTCACCAGTATCAGAGTGAGCCAAACTTTGGCTGCCCTGCATCTACTTGAATGGTCATTGCCATGGCAACACACATGCTCATCTCCATGTTGACATGCTTCACAGCCTGGCTATCACATCGTGAGCTTGGCTCAGACTCTCCATTGGTGTTTTCACATCTGTTTGTTCCTTTAACCGCAGAGAATTCAGCTGACGTTTTCCTGGATTTCCATAATGTCTCAACACTTTGATAAAAGAAAAAAACAGAGGCTATCTGTGCTGAGTAAACCAGCTGACTCCAATGCAAAAGCAGCAGACACATGAGCAAGTCTATTCTTCTCTTGTTTGTGTGTGTGTGTGTGTGTGTGTGTTTCTCTCGCTTGCACACACTGAGGATGTGTCAGCTTCCCTCCAGGGCACCGGTCCAAATGTGAAATCAATAGTCTTGTCCATTCCCTCCAGAGATCAGGTTACATCCACACACATAAAGGGGTTCAGGTGGTCTGCTGCAGTGGGCTCACACACACCCACACAAACTTTTAAACATGATGCAGCACTGCAGCAGACAGACACACAGGCCGACTGCTAAGAAGAACTAGCCAGACATAAAGAACAGGCGCTGCTTAATAAAGATGAGAGATGTAGTAAAATATAAAGCGAAAAAGAGCTGCAATGCTGTGGAGTAAATCCTCTGATGATTATTTTTTTTCTTGTGTTTTCTTTCAGTGGAATTTAAGTTTGCTGCACAGGAGTAGAAGCACTTATTCTGTCCATGGTTCAGATATAAAAATGAACTTCATCAATGACACTTAAAATCAGGATTTCTGCAGGCTTCACAATAGGCCTGCAATAAATAAGGTAAATCTGCGATATGTCATAACACTGGTCAATATGACAATATGACTTGCAATGTATAAACAAATATTGTAACGTGGATGTTTGCTTTACACTTCCGAGGCCTTTGTGCTTTAACTGTCTGAACCCCAAGCAGTTTCTCAGCATTTCTTTGCTCCCATAAAATTTTTACTCAGTGTGGTATCATTTTTCACTGCAATATAAAGTCCTGCACCTCTATGGAAACAGCACAACCATGGCTAGAAAAACACTACGTTATGTTGCACAATGTGCCTTTTGTGCAGTATGGCATTGTTATAATGTCAAATATCAAGACAAGGAAAGCCTACAGTTGAATTTCTTTCATAAATTATTTTACAAAAATTGAGAAAATAAACTTGAATCAATATGTACAACATTTTCGCTAAGTGTTACCAAAACTGATGTTTTATTACTTACATTTTAAACTGGGGGGGTGCAAAGTGACTCGGTGGTTAGCACAGTCACCTCGCAGCTAGAAGAACTTTCTGCGTGGAGTTTGCATGTTCCAACTATGCTATGTAGGTTAAAATTCAATACTCAGTCATACCAGACTACACATGAAAATATGACAGAAAACCCGTAGCGGGAAAATGGCACACAATTATCTATAATTCTAATCATATTTCTCTTTGTATTCCCCAGCAGAATACAACAATAACCCCTATGCTGTAATTAATCTAATCAATGCGACTTGAACTAGTTAAAATAAAAAATGAAAAATAATTAAGTCTATGTTGCGCTAACATTGACACTTTCAGTGAAAGTGTTCGGTATAAGACTGATAGTGACATTTCCTGCCTCCTCTGCACTAAATCTACCGCTGAAGCAAACCCACTTTCAGTTTAGAGGTGTATAACGTCATCTGACAGCCCGTCTACAGCAGGCAGCAGAACAAATTTAAGCCTTATTAATATATTCTGGGGTACTTTTAAGAAAAGAGCTCAAATAATTCCTGATAGTTCACTCAAGTGAAAATTCCAGGCATGCCACAGGCTTCTCTCAACAAATTCATGTAATCAAATCATATACTTTAGAAAAAAAAAAACATCTATGGTGCCAAAACATAGGTTGTTTTTCATCTTCCTTTGGTTACTTGGCCCAGTTAAACCGTAGATTTACATCTGCCACCTGTTGGGGAATACAAAACACAGTAGGTGTAACTGCACAGGCAATGCATGCCAAAATCTACACACGGATGGCTAACTCATGACAAAACACTGGTTTTGCAGCAAGCCAGCCATGTGCATACACAAAAGAAGACATACATCTGCATGCACGCCACTAGCAGCTGGGAAAAGCTGACTACATTTCCCATCTCTCCCATGCTCTGCTCTTCTGTCCATAACCCCTGCAGCTGGTGTGTGTTTGTGTATCTCATCAAACAGACCCCAAAAATGTGCCAGTCTGTTTCCTGCCACACCACCTCCAGCATTCCTGCTGTGCCAATACCCC
>NW_007579434.1:44423-71044 GCF_000690725.1 Stegastes partitus | reverse complement strand
TTTTTTTCATTTCCCAAAGGTCTGCAACTCATATGACTTCAGGATGAGAAGGAGAGATCACTTCAAGGACAGTCTGTTGCAAGAATGCCCAATGCATGAATGAAACGGTTGCCATGCCAACCATGTCACTGAGCAATTGCATGTTGACCGAGGCCTTGCGTCTGTGATGGACATATTGAATGATACTGACAGCTGATTGTCAACGTTAGCTAGTGTACGTGACAACTCCCATGAAACACATGACACTGACACACACACTCCAACAACCATTATAAACCTCTGACACATAAGCATCTCTTCTTCCTGGAACAGTTCGAGTCCAGGGGAGCAGGCTTCCTCCTTTAAGCCCCAGGCTCCATCTCTGATGGGGTCCCAGTTTAAAACCAGCTTCCTTTCTCAGCCCCTCGGCTGGCCTTTTAACACATCACGAGTTTGTTTTCCAGGATGAAAATAATCCAGTAGGAGTCTGGGCCTTTGTCCATTCACATTTTCCTCCCCATTAGACATTTTTCATTTTTAAATACCTTGACCAGACCTGTATTTCCAGGTCTATGCCTTTTATAATATGAATAGGAACACTGCTCTCATTTCCTTATACAAATGGAAAAGTTGTGTTTAGCTTAGATCACACCAGCTGCTACGCCCATCAATATGTTCACATTTGGTATCATGAGTCCTCACTAAGCACGACTACATTACTACATGAGTATTCATGGCAGGTTTCCTGCACATATATATTTCAAAAGTTCATACTTTTAGAGTAAATAATATTTGAAATGTGAGTACAAATAACTAAACGTTTGTGTTGATAAATCGTTTTAAAATCCAAATGTGAGCAATAATTGCAAGAAGATTGTAGCTCTCTGTGCTGTAGCTGACAAAATAAATTAACAACAATCCAGACAAGTTAACTTCACAGCACTTTACTAAATCTGCGCTGCTAAAACAGTGAGCAACAAGAAAGAGCAACAGCATTTAGACTACCGATACTCCCATTAGTTTTTCTGAACATATAGAATAAATATTACATAATTGTTTCACTCATATTTTTTAGTCTTCCATAAATAAGGACAAAAAATTTGTTGACGAAAGTTAAATCAAAAAGTTACGCAGCATCTATGCAGCCTTGTTTTTTCACGCTGTTCAGATACGTTCAGACAAGCTTAATATTTGGATATTTGTGACACTATGCACTATATATATGTAATTAAAAGATACTGATGCACCTTTTTCTTGGTCTAACTTAACTGCTGTGTGAAACAATATCATGTATACTATTGCAGCTGGTAATTAAGAAAAGCTGCAAGTACAGTGCATGATTTCTCCTCTGAAAGTTGCCTTTTTAGTATGTTATACTCAACCCGACTTTACCGTGACTAAGAAAGAAACAACTGCATTCATGAAAGTGCCAACAAAGATAATCAATAATTCATCCCTGCATCGAACTCATCTGCAATCCATCTGCAACCAATAAAAACAAACCAGACTGGCACCAGAAAATTTGAATTAGTTAGATTTCCTATAACTATCTCTGTAAACAAAACGAAAATATCATGGAAAACAGCAGCCAGTATGTCTGGTTATTTATTAAGTTTGCTTCAGCTTTGTTCATAGAGCTGCTATTTTACCTCCTGGGTCTTGCAAACTTTGTTGTTTTCTTCCACTAAAAAGAATAAATAAATAAATTCTATATATCTAACTAACTTTCAGACTCTGGATTGCAAATTCAACACAGATCTGTGATAGTGAGCGAATAAAGGCTCACTGTAAAGAGCATCTCTTTCGACAGACCGCAGCTACAGTTTGCCCTCACATGGTTCCACTTAAGTCAGGAATTATCTCCTTCGGCGAGGAAGACTCTCCCCTGACAAGATCCTCAGAGGTTTGACTTCTCTTTCATTTGGCTTTGATTTACAAGGTCTTCTGAATCAAGGCTTTTGGGGGGGGTGAAGCCTCCCTCGATACACTACTGACTCTGGTTTTGCCTCTTTCTCCAGCAAACAACACAAACATGTATCCACACTGTCAACAGGGGATTCCACTAAGGAAAAAAAATGCAGCGTGATGACAGTTGATAGCTGGTTTGAACACATGGTGCCTGACATGTATGTCAGAGGCACAGCAATAAAACTGGCATTTGAGACCACCTTAAATATAACTTCCCTGACAGTCTGCTACACCAGCAACTTTAGCCAAAATAACAATCTCTGTAACATTTGTGTACAGACACAAGTTTTGCAAGGCTTACTGGCAGCAACTGGTTTTCTTATTTCCTCTGCTTTCAGTTTATCACCCACAGAAAGTCGCGACTGCACCATTTACTCACTCTGGTTTACAGGAACTCTTCCCTCTGAAGTGGTTTTGACTTCTTCCTAGTGAGGTTAAAGGTCAGATGAAACCACCACTCCGCTCTGTGACTGGGCTTTTACACCCTGGAAAAGAGAGAAAAAGATGAAGAACAAAATCTATCAGACATAATTTAATGTCTATTTTGAGTGTGTAGCAGCAAAACACAAGCCCTGCTTTGTTCACCTCATCGAAAGCCATTAGTCAGTGAAATATCATACTTATGGATCGCCTGTTTGTTCTCGCTGCACGGCATGAGGATTGAGAGACTGTGCAGCCAGCAGCTGGAGGAGAGCAGACTGATTTCACTGTCACAAGAATGCAAAGGATTAACTATGGAGAGTGCTTGAGCGAGAGACTTAACTAAGCACGGCACAGAAAGACACTTATCGCAAAGCTCTGAAAGCAATCAAGCGATGCTCTCCCTTTATTATGAACTTTCTTCATCACCGCGGCGAGATTAAGAACGTGACATTTCAGCTGCAGACGCCTTCTTCATTTCACTATAAGCACACAAACGCACACACGCAGCCGACTTAATAAGCATGCTAACCACCACAACATGAGTCAGAGTTGAAACTCAACCTTGTCAAAACTATTACATGTGAGTCTGTGACTCACCCACGAGGTCTTAATAATCAGCTTTAAACATTTCGGCGAATCATCAACTCATTCACAACAGCGCTGACTCACACATGAGCACTTTTTACCTAAAACGATCTACATGCTGAGTCATAGTCTCGCAGTAAAAGATAATTCCTACATGTCAGGTTAAAACATGCTGAGTTGGTCAGGAAATATCACTGCTATGATTTGGTCATGGTGTGTATTTACTTTGTCTTTGTGTGAGAGGTGGGCAGCTGATGTTGTGGCTAACTACTGGTAAGCTATTCCCGCTGGTCTCAGCTGTTCCTTCGTTTTTCTACACACCAACTGTTGTTCAGTCACAGCATGTGGCGCTTCTCCTTGCGAAAAAAGCTGTGTGTCCATGAGGGTGTGTTTTCACAGCAAACAGATCTCTTGTAACAAGGAGAAAGCTTGTGTGTGTTTGCACGTCATCCTTACATGTGTGTCTTAAAAAAAAAAAAAAAGCCCAATTGCCTGCTCCAGTTACAGTTCACTCCACCCCTTCCCCGACAACCCGCCATCTCTCTGTTGTAATTTGCACACAGCTAACGTGTGATATCACTCAGTCAACACAAGGCCATTGAACAGGTGTGGCAGTGACACATGGGTCGGTGCAGCTGCAGGGAGCACAGTTGCTTCAGTCACAACAGCGCAAGGGCCTGAGGGCAGCTGCTCCAATGCTGAAAACAAAGGCGGGCCTGCGACACATGCACAGACAAACATGACCAAATTATGATCAAGAGGCAATGGTTGTGCAAAAAAGAAGGAGGCATACAAGTTCATTATCGAATGGCTCAAATCTAACAAGTCCAGACCTGGCACACATTTCTGCTTCGGTAGCCATGTTTCCATATAGTTGTCAAAGTTTGAAGCAAACATTTGAAATGTCGTTTAAAAAAAAAGAAAAAAAAAAGAAAACAGGCTTCTATTAACTGCTTTGGAGCGATTTAACTAGGCCACGAAGTGTCGTCAGAAGGTGGCGATTTAGGTTACACATGGCTGTAATAAACGGAGTTGAAAAAGCCAGAGCAAAACCAGTTTTTTCTCAACTGCTTAGAAAATGAATAAAAAAATCTTCAATTTTCAATAGAGCAAGTTGTATTTATTATTAATTGTCAGCTGGTACTGGCCATGTTTCATGCTGTCTGGATACAAAGAGAAAAAACGAAGCAGAATTAGCTGATTAGTTACACAAGTTCAATGTTTGCTACTAATAAAAGGACTAATTTGAAAATGATGTTTCCATCACCCATGAAGCACAATAACTCAAAAGGGTCAAAACCACCTCAAGGAAGCTTTTGCTATTTTAAATAGGGTTGCAAATGTTAAACAACTTTCTCAATAATCAAACAATTATTAAAGCAAATGAAGTACAGTGGACATTCTGCCATATTCTGACAAGCCATTATTCACCACAGAATCATAATATTTGCTGTTAAAGCGGCTATACGATGATAGGAACACTGGTAGTTTCAGTTTGCATTCAAAACATAGGCTCTGGCCGATAGCTAATAACTGCTACAAAAGTCTTTCTCATGTTGGCTTATTGTTAGCTAAACCCTCCCAATGTTCTCTGCCCTTGATATGTTACAGTATTAAACACAGTCTTCCAACTAATTACACAATAAAAGGGTACTAGAGCTCATGTGAAATAGATTATTTGAATGTCATTTGTAGTCTGTGTCAACTACCAGATAATCATTAGCATGTCTACTTTCAATAAAGTTTTTCTTATGTGTTACTTCAAAACGTAAATAAAATTACGTGACGGAAACACTGCTAGCGAAAGATATCGGACTGTCCGACAGCCTCATTGCAGTATTGACACACTGGTGGAAGATGTACAAATGCTCAGGTACATTCACAGCACATGTGCAACAAAATATGCAAACTAACATGATCTGGAAACAACTCTTGCCTTGAATTTAAGCTGAGGGCACTACCAAAACACACAACTGCCCCAAAAGGTGCCCTGTGTGTAATACTGTCAACAGTGAGCTTCAACAGACTTTTTTTATGTGGCCTAGATCGGTGCCCCACTTCAACAACAGACCAAGGGGAAACACAGGGTCCAGTGTAGTGGACACAGGTGTGTCCTTGTCCACCCACACTTCCTCCATTAACAGCACTCCTTTGGGGCGGCTCATTTCCTGTCGGGGCAGGAAGTGGGAAGGAGGGCAGGGCAGTGAGCGAGCAGGGGTGATGATGATGTCAGAGCAGGAAATAAAGACAGGATTGTTGGAGGGGAAGCACAGCAAATGAGCAAGCAGACAGAGCTAAATACATGTGTACAGTGCATGAGGTACCGTAAGTCCACAATCTGTGACTTCAGTGTGACACATAGACTGAACAGCCATAATTATGAACACTGAGTAATTGGATCTTTTCAGACATGGGATATGTAACACTGCTGCTTCATCGGTCTGTTAAAGGGACAGCATTCTGTCATTCAGACATTGTTTCCTTTCTGTTAATGTTTGTCACAGCTTCAATCAGACATACCACAGTGACGGAGAAAGCTATGGCGCACATGTGATATTTGTCATTCACACAAGATTAGACAGAAGTGATGTATAACACATAATAATGCACTAATAAACAAAAGACTAAATCTAAACTCATGGCAGTTTATCAAGTTGTCCAAATAAACAACAGCCTTGTTTATTTTGATTTCCTAAACCATGAAAATTCCATCAATGTCTGATTAAACTACGTATTTACCAACAGTACAATACAAATATCCCGACAGCTGTGATGGAGCTCAGGACTCAACCTGGGGGAGGGCTTAAGCTGGCATATCTGTTGTCTGCTGTGTTCTTTTATATACAAAGTTTTTGGGGCTCATCTTAGGAAATACAGAGGACAATAATTTGTCTTAAAGCAGAAACCTAAAGGAGGAGCTGTATGTCCAGGCTTTCGGTGCACATATAGAGATAAAGTGTGCCTTGGCTGTGTTTACAAAATAACAGGAAGAACTTACAGTAGCACACAATCCAGTGCAATAACATGACAAACAATGGCCTTAAAATACCATACATCTGTCCATTCTTCATCTGTAATGTCAGATCATGAAAAAATACAACCATATGCTAACCTATAAACACAGAGGAAGGTCTGCTATGAATCACACCAGCACAAAAAAGCACAGACAACATGCCACGGTGACGCGACAGAGACTGCAGATTAGTGATTAAAGACGCATTCCGCTCATTCTTGTGTTGCATGACAGGATAGGATCTGGAAATGTGATATATTACTGCATTGTGTTTGCTAAAACAAACCATTACGTGACCTCTGATTCACAGTATAGATCTCAAGTTCACCAACAATCTGTAAATCAATGCATCAACCGTGGGAGACTTATTGATTGGAATCACCCAACAGCACCTTAATCTGCTTCCAGAACAAGATAAGGCCTTAACAGTGACCCAAAGACTTCTTGTAAGGGCACTAGGATAAACCATCAGGCGGCTGATTGATGGTTCTCCTCAAAGCCGACCCTCACTGGGAGAGTGCATTAGTATTGATCAATGTGTTGCTTTCGTATCAAGTCAACTGCAACTCTAAGAAGTAGCTGCTTCAATTGTTGCACAGTGCACTGTCTGACCTCTGCAGTGGGTCAATACAAAAATCCCTTCAAAAGCTGGGCAATTTCCCATCTGAAAATCACCTGCTTTTCCTGTATGTCAATTAAAGCTGGGAGCAAATAAAATTCAACATCTCACTTTACCAAACAAAGCAGTTAAGTCCTACATTACCATTTCACATCACCCTTTTAATTTCAGGATACAGACATGGCTGCTTTTCTGACTAAAGTCCTTTTCAGACATGTGATTGATATGTACTCAGTGCTGAGGCCAAAAACCCAACCTGCTCTCTTTATGAGCTTTAAAGAGTGGTAAAGGGGTTATTAAACGGACCTTGTACAGTCTCCTTTAGCTGTTGCTGCTCACATACAGTGAGGTCTGGTTGTGATTACAAGGAGCTGATCTTCTCTCCTCAGTGGGATTCTCCACGGTCCGTGCAGTGAGCACTCGGCTCTGGAAAAACCACACATGGTGGGAATTATGGAATAATGCTGCGTCAGGAATGTTCCCACGATGGCCAGTGGGATCTGATGGAGGTCCCACTGCCTGGCTAACTGCCGGTGGGGTTTATTGGTAATGCAATGCACACATACAGAGTTACACAATGAAATGCCTCTTGTGTTGGTCCACATTTGGACCTGTTCTTCTATCGTTGCATCAAAATAGTTCTTTGTGTCCATGCATTTGTGCACTGTCTTCATTCAACTACAGAAGAAATCAATATGTTCAACTCTTAAACCTCATCATTAGCACATCCTGATCAGCTTAAAGACGGAAATCTCACTTCTCATTTACACTGTAATCTCTTGACAAGGATCACCAATCGCAGTGAGGGGTGAGCGGGTTCAAGATGGCTAAACATGCCAGTGACCCTTTCTGTAGCTCCAAAAGGGGGTCAGGGTGTCAAACTATGGGGCAAATCACAATTTACTCACCGAGTAGGGTTGCGCGTGTGGCACGCGGGCCAAAATAATCAGGAATCACCAGAGAGTGAAGATCAGCGGAGCAGAGAGAGATTATCAAGCTACTCAGCCACTAACTTAACCCAGAGACTCAGTCAATAGAGGCTGGCGCTCCCTCGCAGAGCTGCCAGGGTATTAGTCAATGAGATTTGGCAAGAGGCAGTCACACAAGTACACACACACAGCGCTATTTTGTGAGATTAAGCTTGCAGGTTTGAGTAACTGTCAAGGGATTCTCTCGCTAAAATGTGTCAATCCACTTCTAGCAGCAAACGCGGCTGTTTTCACTGGCTGGATTCTCTCTGCGTTGTAGGTCACTGCAGTTACTGACTGAAACTCGAGATTCCTTCAGTGTCCTACATGAACCCTGATGTAAAAAGACAAACGGAGCAGCCTGCCAACATCACTCTGTACAGTGAACGCCGAGCACTACATTGAGGCCAAGTGTTGTGAAAAAGTGCGACTTCCAGACTTTGGCAGAGGACACAAGGAAAACGAAGAATGACCTCAGTGTTTCCAAGTGCTTCATATGACATCAGCTGCACTGAGGAATCTTTTATAGGTTCTCATAAATCCTCCCGGTCCTCCTACATGTGCTACATCTTTTCTCTAACCACTTCACATTTTCACCCTCTTCTTTACAGGTGTTCTTCCACTTCTCCATGTCTTTTTGGCAGCCAGCTTAATTGTGAAGTCACTAGTGACATGGTGATGTGTGGTGAGCCTTGTGGCTCTTGGCTCAGGCTCCAATGAGCAGGCAATGCGACAAGGGCAGGCTGCTTTCCAACCCTTCACGTTTCCCTTACTTGAGGTTTCACTACATGCTTAAATACCGCCTGGATGGTGTAGCTACTTTCTACAAGACATGAGCTGGGATAAATTTCATGATTACAGCCGAGAGTGTAGTTAAAAGATCTGAGGAGGGAAAGTAGGCTACAGTGCATATTTAATGGCAAAGCAAGCCATTTCAGCCCCAGTTTCTGGTGTACTGCTGGTTTGTGGCTTGAACTAAACACAGATACACAGTTGGAACAGTTCAATAATGTACGGGTGCAACTGTTTTTGCTTTCAATGTATTTATGTAGTGCAGAAGAACATATTTTGCAGCTATAATTCAAGAGGACAACAACTTAGAAAGCAACTTGCAGAGGTCGAATTTATTACCAAATTTATACTGAATATTTCTTGGAAATGACTGTTTGAAAAGTGAATGCACGCTTTATATGGTTTTATGAGACACAAATGCAGAAACTCAGATTCTAAAGTCTGCATTCTGAGCAGTAAAAACTTGTACAGTTCATATCATGTCACATAAGGGAGTTGTCTATGTCTCAAAGCACCGTAGAAGTAAAAGGAGGTTGTGAGTCGGAACAGATGTGATTTAAAAAGTTAGGTCGTTTTTTTTTTTTTTGCTAAGTACTTTGCATTTTCGCAATTTTTCATCATGGTGAATTATTCCAGCCCACACTTTTCCTAACTACAGAGCTGCTTTGGTGCCTGGCCCAGTTTTGTGCAGGTGAAGAGACTTAACTGCTGCAGCTGTAACAAAAAACACAGCCGTGTGCGGTGCTCATTTTAGACAGGAGGATTATGTTCCTGGAGACACAATGGAGCAATGATTACAAATCTGTCATAGATTCAGCTCGACAAAAACTGTGCTCCGCAAGTCTTTATTTCTCTCCCACCTCTCCCTCACGTGGCACCGTAAAACATAGTGTCGATTTATGTTAGACAAGAGAGAAATGATTGATAGCAGCTGATTCGCATGCATTACAGCATCAATACTTCAGTATTAAACAGCCAGCAGGGGTTGTGTTATATCCTGAAATATGACAGCAACATTTACGGTACTGAGAAGCAAATTCATTTCTTGGTTATTTCTTCTTATCCTCATCTGTTCCTGGTTTCCAGCGCCTGGCAGGCTCATAATCATACAACTGTGGTTCGTCGTATGCAAATTAAAACACATTTTTGACCTCTTCATTGTCAAAACTATTGTTGGGATCCATTTTTCTAAATGTTAAGCTGGACCTAGCTGAGCAGCTCTCCCTTTTGTGTTTTTTTGGTCTCCAACTGAATTACAAAAACTACTGTAAATACTGCTTGGCGTGCAAATGTAGACATGTGTTTTCATAAAACTTTAAGTTATTTTCATACACATTAATTCACTTGAATCGCCAACCTGCGAGTTGCTCTTTAAATCTGGTGTGTGCTTGAGTGTGGGATTTTCTATGGTGAGACATTTGTTTGTTCCAAAGATTCAGACATACTCCACAGTCATTGTAACCATACACACAAACATGACACCCGCAACACAATATGATGCTAACCTCCACCTCCCAAGAGAGACACCATGAAACAAGACTATTCGCTGTAACTACATCCTTGACTTTCTCCGATAGTCTTATAATGCTGCTATTGTTAGCGTTTTCCAAGTGGTAAATAAAACTGAATCCTCAGTGGATTTCACTGGAATGTAACCCAGAGGTCAACGGTTAGAAAGCAACTGTACAAGCATACAGTCTTCTAAACAGAGGTCATCTAAACATCTTGGGCCAAGAGGCAGGCATTTCACAGGGGGGTGAAGGGAAACAGTGCACTTTGATTTGTTTGCATTTGCGTGTGGTGGTTCTCTCTCAAAACCCCTATCTGTGCTGAACTGTAATGTATATCAGCCAAAAGGCAAACAAACACATCAGCCCTGCACGCACATGAACACACAGACATGCAAGCCGCTGTTATGGTTTCATGAGAACTGAGTGAACTCTGATCAGAGCAGAGAGGACTGGTTGTTGCTGTAAAGAAATCATGGCCATGATCTGCTGCAAAGGACTGGCCATTTAATTTCATTTAACTGTGGATGTAAAATAGTGCATGCGAAAGCAAAACAGAGTAGGAAATAAATCCACTTTCCTCCTTCCACATGTAGTTCTTAACCCAGACAGATCATACATCACCCGTAGTCAATAATATATTTTTTTTTACAGCAAGCACAACAGCCAGACAGCACATGGATATTTCCTCTGAGTTAGCACTTTGTGCACTCTTAATACCACTCTCTCTGAAGCACTCCTGTGTGCCTAAAGGGTTTTGTGTTGCCTCCATGTCAAAGAGCCATCCATATCCCCAACCCACCTTTAAAAGGCTGTCCGTCCACACAGACAAGCCATCCCATCCATCAACCCACCCCACAACTGCTGTGGCGCAGCTTTACCTGGACTTTGCAGTGGATTACACAGACTGGTGGTGAAGAAAAAGAAACAAGACACCATAAATCAACTCCTCCACTCCACCCCTTCATGTACCCCTCACTGATACCTGATGCTGGAATTCCAGCTGGGAATTCCCACTGCGATGAGATTCCCTTTTCCAGCCTTGGATGTTGAGATCAGGTTCAGGGTGATTACCCGACTGTGTGAAACTTGACTTATAGATAGGTGCACAAAAACATAGCACGGGGCCTCAAGGCTTTGACAGTCTCAAAGTGGATTTATGGTTCCACGTTGGTGTCCGTTTGCATACCTTTGTGCACACACAGAGTGAAGGATTATGGGAATTCAACCAATGTAGTGCCAATGGAGAGGTGCTTGCTTGCAGCCCCTCAACAAGCCAACAGTGCATCGACCCTCTGTGATGATGCTACACGGTAAGGCTGAATGACTAGGAGGGAAATATCATGTGAAAAAAACACATGCACGTGATGGAGCTACTTGAGATATCATCAAAAGGTATGGCTGCCACACAAGGAGAACAGCATGAATTTGTAAAACCACTGACAACAGTTTACATCCTATGTCAAACCTGCACCGTATCATCAGTTGCAGACTTTGCAATGTCATTTTGATTTACTGTTGAGGCCTGCGATGCACAGGTCAAACGCTGATTGGTTGAAAGCGTAAAGGGTCATTTTGGTAGGGTGAACCGTGCATGAGTTTAAGCACTACTTGTGCTGATGCAACAGGACTCTGCTTTATGCCTCGAGACTCCATTATGATGTTAGTCTTTTCTGCAGCAGGCCCAAAAAGCAAAAAGGACCATAAAGAGCACAAACAACAGCAACAACAATAACAAGAAACATTTCTGGCTGTTCCTTATTTTTTAGATTCTTCACTCAAGACGTATTTGCAAAGCTCTGCATAGCATTAACACTGTACCATGCTGGACCCCTGAGGTGTTGATCATGTTGACTGCATGACTAAGGCCTTCATAATACTCCCTTATGGAGGTGCACATGGACAGCTGCGGACACCACAGACATACAGTTGTTATTATACTAGTTTCTTGAAGGTCTATGTTTTTTACATGCACAGTAGATCAAGGTCTACGTATTCTGCCAAACGTGCACAACTACCTTGTAGCATCGTGGCCCTGAAAACTGCCTGTGAACCCTGCAAACAATCTTGTTTGCAGGGACTCACACAGGCGATGACATTTACATAATGTGGGTACTCGTGTACTCAAAAAATACAACACTGACTTGAGTCCGTGATGGAGAGCAACAATCAAGTCAGCATGCTCCACAAAAGGGCCCCCCGTTTCCTATCACATGCACTATTTAGTTAACAAAGACTGACCTCCTGCAACAGTGAATGAAACAGACCATCTGCAATACAGTAGAAGAGAAGGGGGGGGCCCTCCTCTCCAGCCACCCAGCAGTGAGAATCAGCCACCTGCCATTGTCAAAGTCACAGTGATTAATAGCTGCCTAAGCAGCTTATACAAACTGTACAGTGAAAGAGGTAGCAACAAAAGGGACAATTAATGAATGAACAATACGACGGGCTAAACATGTATCATAGCAGATCAGATAAAATATAGGAAAATAGGTCATGGAAGAAGTGGTGTGAAGTGCGATAAAGACTGGCAGACTGAGGTGGCTTAGGCAGTGTAGCAAGGCCCCAATAATGGCATTTGTGCAGATCAGTCCTTAAAATGGAAACAAATAGTGTTTGATATTGGTATTAGCCTCTGTAAATTTTCTGCAGATGCACTGCAATTACACAGAGAGAAATCCATCATAAAAGAATGAGAGGTATCTCCATTGACAGTAGCTTCAATGAGCCAGAATGCAAACATGTTGTGTATTGTGTAACTTGCTCACTCCACTTCACAGATGCAAACGCATTCTCTGATAGTTGTTGAAGAGCAATCTAGGAAATGTAGATATGGCTGTAACAGTACATTTCTTAAACTTACAATAAACTTTAACAATAATATCCAGCCATGTGAAAGTATCTAAAAGTGGGCTTTTCCTTTAAGAGTGAAAATCCCAGCAGGACTGACCTGTGCTAAAAATGCATACACTCATGATACTGCCTTCACCCACTAGCACAGATTTATGAACCAACACGGTGCAGAGATCCAATTGTAGGTCAATCCTTGTATCTTGAGCTGTCTTTACAAAGCGATGCATATTTGCTTTGTGTGCTTGAGTGCACCTGCCGAACAAGGACAAAGATCACGTATTGCCTGAAAGAAGTGGAGGAGGAGATGCCCTCCTTCTGCCTGCTCCAATCAGTAGTACAGCAAACAGAATAGGCTGCATTGTCCATGCATACATTGCTTTAATACGGTTGGGAAATTCAGCACACCTTTACATTTCCTGCTGTTGGAGAGCATTGAATACTGAGCTGTAAGATAGTAAAATTTAGGCTTGCAACTCGTGATTATTAAAACCCGTTGTGACAAAAGCAAAGGCTGTATCTCGATCTGAAACTGTTGATTCCTGCTGTAGAAGGCGCTGACATAAGTCGCTAAATATATATGCAAAGGCCAACAGGAAGAGCAGCTCTGGAATAGCAGAGGTTTTGCAGGCTTTTTTAGCCATTTGCCTTTGTTTGCAAATGGCAGGGGCAGCTGTCACCAAAGGTCAGCAAAATGTTACCAGAACAAGGCCCCATAGAGGCTGGGGAGCACGTGCCTACAACAAGGAGGGGACACACCCATGAGGAATGAAACACTTTCTCTTGCATTTTCCCTCACACACAACACACCCATAATGACGCATCTTGTTGGCATCGAGGAGCTCGGCCCTGATGCAGCTGGTGGCCTTGTCCAGTTTTTCCCCTGCTCCCCAACCCAAGCCACGGTACCTCCTATCAGCGTGGAAATATCACGTTACACTACCCCCCCCTCCGATGCTCCGTCAGTTTGAGCCGAGCGCTGCGTTTGAAGTGCCATCCTCCCCCTGCCCTCCTTTACCCACCTACACCCCCGGCTGTAACTCAACCTGGGTAAACTTACACCAACCACCATCGCCTTCCCCCAGCCTCATCTTTGGAGCTTTTGTGCAGGGAATGCCCAGGGACATGGGTGGGTGGATGGATGGTTGGGAGACAGACAGGGCCCTTGCAACTCGCACGACAGAGCCAGCATAGTGCTGACAGATGGACGGACCAGGAGATGCTAACACACACACAAACCAAGAATAGCTTTCAAATCTATCTCCCCTAACGCACAAACAGTCTCCGGGGATCATTCCTCAAGCCTAAAATTTCTTTGACAACTGTTTTTCTCATCTAATCAACTACATCCCAAGGAAATCACGCATGGATGAAAAGGAGCAGAGGGATGGAGTGAGCAAAACAGAAGATGTTTTATTTCTTCCCTTCCTCTTTTGGCAAAACAGGCCAGCATGGAGGAATGAGAAAGCCATGTTTCTGGTTATGTATTTTTGTTGGGAGCTGATGTTTCTTGTGAGGTACATAACCCTCTCCCTGGGTTCTCTTGTGAATAGCCTCGAGAAAGAAAGCTGACAGTAAAAAAAAATCCCTTACATACGCTTTTAAACAGGAGTAGTGGAATGACACGGTAACATGTGTTTTATCTCTGTGGGTGGAAATTTAATCCATGGCTGTGCTTTTTATGACAGAGCTACATACAATACTGACTGAATGCTGTGTCTTTTGGACCATTAAAGATGTGTTAGGCAGTATTTTTTTGGCACCACTGGGTCAAGTTTTTATCAACTCTGACACAGAAGTAGCAGTCAGCAGAGGGCTGTATAGACGTCTTTAGGAAAATGACCCCACTTCTCACTTGATTTGTTGCCTCCGCAAACATTTTCCTCTTGAATTTACGGTCTCAATCACGAATTTCAAGACATTTTTAATACAGCACGATGTTCATTTTGGAAATTACAGTTCCATTGAGTGGAAAATAGAAGATAAAGCAGGGTATGTTTTAGAGCGGGGCTGCCTTGTGATTGACAGGTGGCGACCATATCACCAAGCACAGTGTTCTCAAGTTAGATCCACCCTTCTGGTTACAAAGACCAAGACAGTACACAGCCAAATAGCAAATTTCCAGCTTCAAAACAGTAACCCACAACCCAGTGACTATCACCAGGACGGGATATTTGCATATTTCATATACAGTCTATGCTTAGAATAGAGAGAGGACTATGACACTGTGATTATGATCTACGCTCTCATGCCCACTGATTTATCTTTAGCTGTGTGTTTGCATCAAGGCCTTTTTTGTTGGACACAAAATTTACATGAATATTGAACAAACAGACGCCTGTCAAAGTAAAACTGTACAATGTAACTACAACTACAATAATGCTGTAGGGTGGTATTAAGCCATAAAAGCTGCCTCTAACATCAAAGAGAGCAAATATTTGTTAGACCTTCCATTTTACATAACCAGCTCATAATTAAGTTCTTAAAAAACACATTCATAATAGGATACAGCACAGGAAACAGAGCCACACTTAACAATGCCCAAAGGAATATTTTGTTGGCTTTTCCAGATGTGTTCTGTGCATCACTCATTTCTGGTCTCTTCTGTGTCGCTGACAAGAAAACGAGTGAAATCTGACTCCAAACTGCTGCTATTATCCTGTTTCATAAAAAAAAAAACCCTAACAAGCTTAAAGGCATCTGCCTGAGGGGTGAGCAACCAGAAGGCCAGTGGTTATTTTCAACCCATTAACTGCACTGTAAACGAATGGGTCGCATTGTCGCTGCACTGTCTCCATGCCCAGAATAATGTGCTTCTCGTCTAGTGCTTTGTGGATGCAAATCAAGCGTGCCTTAAGGACACAGACGGTCTATTATAAAGCCACTGTGGGGAATAAAGGCTGGGCCAAGTGGCTGCTTAGCGGCTTTCTTTGGAGGAAGAAAATGCTGTTTTGTTTTGTTGCGGTCACCCTGGGAATGAATTAAAGCCAGTTAAAATGTGCCCTCACCTGGCCTCGCCAGTGCAAACAACGCAGTAAATGTTTACTCCGAGCAAACCTGGGTGCATGTGGCAGCCGGCCAGACAGTGGCACAGCCAGCAGCTCCCCTCCACGTGACCTTTGAACCCCACAGGCAGTGCTGGGCCACTATCTTTGCAATGTTAATGTCTGACAGGAAGTAAATTTAAGGTTTGAGGGAGAGGGGGAGAGGATGGTTCAAGTCATTTGTTTTGGAGTGCAACCACTGCATGTGTTGGAGCTTTAACTTTTCCATTAGGATTCACTGTGACTGAACAAAACACCTGGGCTGAAGCTGCTAGCTAAGGTGGATGCTAAGGTGGATGCTAGCATCAAATTGAGAATAGCCACTGGTCAAACAATCAGCTGCCGGCGGCGTCACCCAACAAAGGGAATTAAAAACAGTGTCCATGAGCTGCATTGGAGAGGCAGCTACTAATGAGCCAGCTCCTGCCGCACTTTAACACATTTACACTCATCTCACAGGTTGTTAAAGACAAAAAAAATAATCCGCTTTTTCCCCAAACGCACCAGCAAAATATAAACATTAGCGCGACAATACCATCGGCCATTACCGGGAGCTTGATAGCCTCCTCCCGCTAAACAGGGTGGAGACTAGCTTACACATCTTTCTGTTTAGCTGGATGCAGGGGAGGGAGATTAAGGTTGGAAATACCTCAGACAAGACTCCCAGGTTTTTTTTTTACTTGGGCTAGAAAAACGGACAAATATCCCCCAACAATAACAGGCTCGTGTTCAATTGTCACTCCCATGAAAAGCTGCGGCTCTTTTCCCAGTCGGCCCAAAACGCTGCACACCCTTTTCTCTCCCCCCACCACCCCAAGAAAAGGGCTGTTCAATGGCCGCAGAAGGGGGCACACGGACCCCCCATTCAAAAAGCCCCATGACACACTTATTCAACATGAAGGGTTGGTTTTTAAACCACCAATAGCCTTTATAAAGTCAAGATACTCCTCCGTTTTTCCTTCCCCCTGGATACAGTGTAGGATGGGCAGAGAAAATAAACAGAAATTTAGCCAATTTATGATTGACATTTTCCCCTAATGAGAATCATATTTCAAATGAGAGAAACAAAGGCAATATGGGGATAAAATAAGCCAAATAGTGAAGAAAAATCCACTTACAGTGAATCCACAAAGAGGGTCTTCTTTTCTAACGTGGTCTCCAATGGGAGCAGATATCCTCAGGGGGGAAAACAGAAGGAAAACTCCTGATATGAAAGGCTGTAATTTCTGTTTTGAATAGGGTTAAAAGCTGCCCGTTGTCCTCATGTTTTCACACCCAGCCTCGTCTGCATGTTCAGTCCACAGCCCTGTTCCCATTCTTCTCCCGGAGCTGCTGAGGAGACACGCTGCGCGGCTCCGTCGTTTCCTGTCCAGCCCAGGATCCAGCGCCGCCTTCACGGCCCGTCGGAAAATATCCCCCCATAGTCCAGATAAATATGGAGTGACCGAGCCGAGAGGCAGGTGACTGCAGAGGAAGATGAGCGTTTCCCGATTTGACCATGTCAGATTATGTTCTCGCTTCGTCAGTGTGAACTGCTGCGCTTTCTACAGGGAAACAGGTGAAAGAATTATTGTTCCAAGGTCCAGCTTGTAATGTCGAAGGAGTCTTGTAGAAACCTGAAGGCAGCATCAGCATCCAACAGTTATTCCCTACAGTTACAACAACAACAACAACAAAAACAACTGTAGTAATAATAAATTAGTTTTATACAACCTTTTCCAATGCACTTAAAGATGTTTTACAGGCATAGAAATAATATTTTAAATAACAACAACAACAATAATAAAAAATGTTTCATGTAATGTTTTCCTATGTACTCCCAGAATCTAAACAGTGATAATAAAATACTACTACTACTACTACTACTACTACTACTACTACTACTACTAATAATAATAATAATAATAATAATAATAATAATGTGTTATCTATCCCTTGTTTGTATACTACCTAAGATTAAAAAAAGTAATTGTCAGCTAGCATCAGTATCCAGTATTATAGTTATCATAATCATCAATATTACACATCTGTTTTATGTAACAGTTTTTATAGTACTTAAAGATGCTTTTACAGAAACATTAATAACAATACTATCAAATAAAAGTTGAGAAATTAATTATATTTTCAGCTAAATGTTTATTTCATTAAGTGGCAATTCTAAAAAGAAATTAAAGGAAGATGAAATATGTCAAGCAGAAGTAAACTAACGCATCCATTACTGTTGATGCTCGTGTAAAGCCGCTGCCTCCAGACAATAGGGCCCTGTTGTTCCAGATTAGGAGATTATTGTTATCCATATGGACACATGGCATTACAAACCTGTCAATCCGCCGTTCATCCATTTTCTGACTTAGAATTACAGACAGTCTTTTTTAAAATGCCCTAATCCCCATTTCACAATCCCCTGAATCTGTCACCGTGTGTCGCCACACAGTATAAACATTTGTCTCCCATTTAAATGTTTCTATTCTCTGCTCTAGGTTAGTAAGTTGCTTTTAAAAAGTGAAAGGTTACTGACATTAAAATGCATTCAGTAAATAACTGTTTTCTTTGCATGTAACAAGAGACTGTATGTTATGAAGAAGTTGATCAGAATGAAATGCTTTGTTGCCATCTAGTGGTCCAAACCGTAAAGTGCACTTTAAAGGCAGACAGGTGAGTAGGGTAACATTTTTCGTGAATAGATATTATTGTGAAACTTCGCAAGTTGATAATTAAAATTCAGGTAATGTTGTTTTTTTATGACAAATTTTCAAAAATAGCAAATTTATATTTGCAAAAAAAAAAGTCATTATATGTATAAAAATGCACTAATTTGCATTAATAACCGGAACAGAAATCTGAATATTGTATGAAGTCAGCTGTATTTTTTGGTCTACTATTTTGGATCTTTCTTTTTTATCACTCAATAAATCAGACAAGAAAATTTTTTTTTAAAAAAATCAAATGCCATATTGCCATGTTTTTCTGAATAAATTGTCAGATAAATTCAGCTTTGACTGGAACTGAAAAGTTGGTGAATAGAAGTGCTTCTGAAGTAGAGATTTCTGGCCCAGAACAAAAACTAATTTTGAGGAAACATGATTTAAAGATATGCACTGTATTTGAAATCAACCGATGCAATAGAGAAAATGTGATCAAATAAAGAACTAAATGTGTATTTTGGAGGACGTCGTTATTTTATTTTTTATTTTTTTTAGATTGGACTGAAAGAAAACATGCTATTGAAGCAAAATGTCCCAAAAGTCAAAACTGACAGCTGCATTAAAATGGTCCTGTTCCTGTCGTGTCTTATCGTAAATACAAACAGATTGTGTTTAGATATTGTTAATTATTGACACTATTAGAGAAGACAGTCACTCTCTCTTAGCTAAAAGTACAGCACACCACATTCATAGCGTACTGCCACTGTTGGTACATTTAGTGCATTTATTGACTCATCGAGACACTTTCTTGCTCACTTGTCCCTAACATACTTTCTCTGTTGGTCAGCCTTTACTGCAGTGACACTTTGGCAGTCAAACAAATGTCACTTCAAGATCTGCTGCTCCTTCTCATTGTGTTCAGTAAACTTTTCCACATGGGGTCATTGCACTTCTGGTCACTTTACCTCACTGTCACTACTCACAATATTCCAAAAGTCCAAAGCTTTGGAACAGCCGTCCTATTTTACAATCACGTGTTCCTCTTTCATTGACATTTTATCAAAAACTCTTTGGTTGGTCTCGGTGGTCTAAATATTTTAATGTTTTTTATATATTTCATCTTACAAGTTCTGTTTTCTTTCTTACTTTCTTTTTCACACGATGTTTTCCTGTCTTAGAACATGTCCAACACTGTAGTCAACTTCAGCTGTTTCAAAATGTGCAATATAAATAAACTTGAATTGATTTGATTTTACTACAAAGGAGAAAGTGCATAAATTACAGAGTATATTTCTATAATCTGTACATTTTACATAATCTGTCAAGCAGATAATTTTAAATAATCTCTTTCGGTTGCATAAAAAATAGTAATTTATATGGTGTTCTTCTACATGGCCGTTATGCATAAGCAAACGATTATATAAGTGACACAAAAAACAGTTTCAAATCAGTTGTGTGTTGGTCCAGGTCAACCTGGTTGCTCTGTGAACTGTCTGACTCCATCATTGCAACCATGACCCATTTCTGCTCTCTCGGGAGTAAAAAAAAAAGTTTCTCTTCTGGTAAAGGCATTAACAGGTGTATAGACGTAATAGTGCTTTTTTAAATGAGGTGTTCTACATCTTTGTGTGGTTTACATGTGATTAATATCGTGCTGATTCTCTGATTCTGTCTTCCTGCTACACAACCGCACAATTTAACCCAATGCATGAAATAATAAGCAGTATATCTCTCGACAGTGTGTGCACAACACAAACACATTCATTAACAATGATTAAATGTGTTTTCACAGACAAATCTGATAAATAATTGGTATTATTTACTTTACTACTGCTACTATCAGGCTATTAATAGCTGAGACTAGTCACTTCAATTCTTTATGATTCATATGAAATACAACAGATGTTTTTATTATATTTACAGCTATCTGTTGTTCCCTCCTGCTGCCCCACGAATGTTGACCTCTGACCTCTGACCTTGCCTGTAGGCTTTGTAGTTATGGAATGGGTAAAGCACACTTAATTGTAATCTTTGGGTTCAGTAAAGTTGTCTGAATTGATTTTACACACAAATAAATTACACATGGCAAAAAAAAAAGATTCTCAGAAATGAGGAAAAGCGTTCTGCCTTTTGGCTTACATGAACTCGTGACCATAGCCTCACATGAACCACACTTGGAACAATTACAAAGATCAGAAACTCCAGGAGACAGTGGAAACTTCAGAAGAAGAGGCGGTTTACTGCCACAGGATGTTTTCTCTCTCTCAGAGAGTGTGTGAGCTTCAGTCGCTACAGCACCCACTGTGGGAGTGCTTCAGTCAGAGGCAGAGCAAGAATATGATGCACTGCAGCCAGAAGAACACGTGCATGGAACCAGCGCAGATGATATCGGCTAAAGTTTCTCTGCAGCTCATGTAGTCTGCTGGAGGAGCTTCGGGTTTTAGGTGATGAGCTTTGAGGGCATCATTCTGCTGGAGGCAAGTTCATGCTCTCAGCGCAAGACATCAAAATGGGACTTTGCTGGATACTCATAATCCTCCTGGGTTGCGGATTGTCTCGGGCCACTGAGAGCACCTGTAACTGCGAAGGTGAGTTGTAAACTTCACTACACTTTGAGCATATGGCTTACGAAACATTAAAATCTACTTACAAGTATTCAGGTCGTAGTTGTTACTAGAAGTAAATTACAATTTGGGGTTGAAAATCCAAGAGACTTTTGAACATGTGGTTACAGTGGGATGGTTTGGTTTCATATGTGGACACTGAGGTTAGCCCCCTGATTAGTAAAGCTCAAGTGCGTCATGAGTTAAAACTGCTACAAATCAGGATGGGTACCGTAAATATTTCAGGGTTTGCTTTAGTTAAAATAGGCGCATAAAACCTGGAAAGGTTAGGTTTAAATAAAGTTCATGCCAGTTTCTCTTCTGATTAGCACTAACAGTCTCCAAATGCTGGTTAAACACACGTATTTGGTATCGTCAGCAGAGGAATATCGAAATTATGTGAGGCACCAGTTTTAGGACAACTGGTGTTAAGTGTATCAAGCAATAATTTTAAGACACACCCGTGCAACACATGGCACTATATGGCATGAACCACAACCTTGTGAGTGGCACAGTTTAGTCGGCGGATGACTCAAGTATGGCTTTCAAATTTTCTGTTTTTCATGAAAAATGTGAGCCTGGCTGAAAGAAGTAAGTGCACTTTAGATGTGCTGATATCAAACAAATTCCATGTGGAGGCGGAGACGCTTTGAAATGACAGGTTTCAAAAGCTGAATTTCAGTTAGAGGAGGTAAATGCAAATAAATTTGATCTTTGCATGAGCTGCATCTTTGTGACACAAGTTACTGTGCAAAGGTGTCAGTTACAGATAGATGCAGGCATCCTGGATAGGTTTACCGCAACAGGCGCTTCGTGCTCCATGTCACACTCGCAGGTTTTTTTTTTTGCCGAGCCGTGGTTCATGCCGCATCTTATTTTGAGATCTTACAGTGCACTGTTTGTAAGAGAATAAAGAAACGTTGTCCCATCTTTTCATTCTAGATGAACCTGAAATTCACTATGTCTCTGCAAACGGCAGCATCTCTTTCACTGTGCCGTGTCCAAATGTGACTGGTGAGGACTTGACATTTGTCCTTCGTAAGGGCAAGGAGGTGATTTACAACCATACGTTCACTGGTGAAGAAAAGTCACAAAACCACAAACCACTGCACGGCAGGCTGGACGTGAAGCCATACAGAGACAAAGAGAACAAATTTGTTGCTTTCAACGTCACTGAAGCGACAGCTGCAAGCCATGGAATCTACAGTTGCAGGGCTATAAAAGTATTCCCTCCTCCGTATATAACAGAAATTGCACAGAGGATCCTCATAGTGGATGAAGGTAAATATTCCCTAAGAGGTGCCAAGGTCATAGGCACATCTTTAACTTTGTATGCATTAGTACAGTAGACTAAACACGACCTGAATATCCTTCTTTCAGAGATCCACTGCCCGAGAAGTGAAAAAAACAACAGTCAAATTACTACACCAGAACAACAAGATTTAAGAGAAACCCCAAGCTATCCATGGATTTGGATCCTGGTGGTCGCAGTTCTCGGCACCTACAGCCTCGCAGTCACCATCTTCGCCTCGGTCAACTGGGTAAGATATTTCTGAGGCAACCATAGAGGAGAAGTTAGAAACCTTGCAAGCTCTTCCTTGTTTTTAATTGTAGGAAACAATATTCAACCATTTTTAGGGGAAGTCCTCTCATCTTTTAACCAATTTACAAGAAACGTTGTTTCCTCACTAGCAGTACACCTATGACGCATGTTTTCATATTGAGGAGGAAAAAAGTGCTGCACAATCTGTTCACTGTGCATTTCTCTTTCACTTAGATGCTGTCTGGCCTTTTCAAGATCAGCACATATTTTCGTACACATGGCGCCAACATTTGTCGTTTTAAACATGAAGCTACTCAAGGCACCATAGACAGGGTTTTAGAGATTTGCCACATGTCAGCTAGTCGTCTCTTTTTGGTTCTTTAACATGTTTCACTTCTCATCTTATTCTTCACTTCTCAGTGTCTGACTCAAGGTGTTGATCTCAAGAATGTGCTATAAGTAGCTGATGAGTGGTGTCGCAGACCCTTTTCCTCAGGAGAGTCTTTAAGAACCAAAAAGAGAAGTTTAGTCGTCTTTTATTAAAGCTCTTAGAATTACCAAGACGTGGATCACTGAAAACCTACACAGATATGTCACATGTCAAAACATCCCATTAATGAGGTTTTTCTTAATAAATTTCAACAGTTTCTTTCTTTCTTTTTATAATTAGAACAACTATGTGTCTCATGGTTTCCCGCCAAGATGGTCTGAGCTTTATCCCCACTGCCAAAAATTAAGAAGACGTTTACATTCGTTTTGTGTTTATCCATTAGTGCAGGGTTTTCAGAACAAGAGCACCAAAGACTTGCAATCCCCCCAGGAGGTAGTGAAGCATATAAATACAAACACACATTAATAACCTAACTTGACCAAACCTGACAACAGAGTAACTTCAGGGGCTAGCAGCAGAATTGATTAAAGTAATTTTCATTCTTTAGATGGTAATATTAAGTACAAATACAGTATATAGGAACAGGAAGCCCGGGATTTGTTTTGGGGTTTTTGTGATAGTTTGTAATTTGATTTTATTTATCTTTTATTTCTAGAAATCATTAAACAACCCCTGCCAGTGGTGTCAGGGGTCCCATTCCCCATCTTGGGAACCTTATAGTATTTTTATTTTTTTCCTTGGTCTCAACGTAAGTCCGCCACATTATGAAACTTTTATGTGACGAACCACTTCAGGTTCCTTAATTTCCTTGATAACCAGGGCTTTTGTGGCCTAATTGATCACCACAATCTTGTCTTCCCTTGCAGGAATTTATCCAATAACGTGATAAATAGTTCAGTTCAACAACTACAACATTTGTGTGTGTATATGTAAAATCACTAATTCTCATATCATCACCTAATACAAACCACTATCTAACATCCACTACCACTGTTCAAGATCAGAAGTATGTGGGTTATCTGTACGTAGCACTCCCAGCTGACCCTTCATGAGTGTGCACAGGTGTAGATTTCAGGGATGATGCAGCAGATGCATGCACCTCAATATTCAGAACATGTGCATTTGTCCTCTACAGCGTATAGTTTTCCTCTCCATACATAAAGACATTTCGTCATAAATTGATGCAGAAAAGGCACAAAATGGTCGTTGCTCATTTGTCTTTATGTGTCTTACAGATGAAGCTGAAGAATACGGATTCTCAGAGTGACTACATGAACACCAAACCCAGAGCACACAGAGGCAACAAGAAGAAAAGAGGGGTTCAGAATCCCATCCCACGATACCTCTGATTCCTCCACCGGATCATTTGCACATCTCTCCTCCCCTCAGTTTGGACACAAACAGACCGGGTGTCATTTTTAGTAGCTTATTTTGAACAGGACATTATTGAGAGCGATTTGTTTTGTTGGTGTATTCTGTCGTCAATACTGTAGTTGTTTTGTGCCCACGCGGCAAAAGTAGCAGTTCCTTCTACACTTGTGGCTGTATGAAATGAAATGAAAAAGAAAAAAAAAGGCACATACCTAACAGTTTTGGTTTCTGCTCACCTCCTGTTTCACTCACTCTGCCTTTCTCACACACTCAGACGTGTGATTAGCAACCCCTGTCTTTGTGGTCGAAAGAGAAGGTGGTGTCTGATGGAGGGGGGATTTAACCACATTTAAAGGGCTCGTAAATCTATGTGGTACCCCGGGGATCCGAGTGACGACATTTTTATAAGCAAATACCTGCTGTTACAGGCCTCTACAAAAATCTAAATGTTATGATCATGATTACCACTGCACTGCACCTCTGTTTCAAGCCTACAGGCTTCTGTTTCTGCGAAAAACAAACATCAAATTGTCTTCTCAGACACCGTCGCTGAGGTTGATTAGACGCAGATATACGAGGAGCGGTGGCAAACACTTCAAACAATAACAATGTGCACAGTTTCCTGTCTTCCTCCCTCTACTTATTTTCCTTCTTGGTGCTTTCTGCAGATGTAGCAGCTTCAAAGGGACTCCACCTCTTACCTTGCTCACCTTGCAGTTTCAGTGCAGCTACTGCAAGCAGCCAGCACTCATGCTGGTTTTATTGGTTTCATTTAGGAGCTAACTCAAAAACCGGCACAAGCGTCGGCAAATTTGACATATTGTTTCTGTTAGGCTGGTTAACGAATAAGATCTTTTACAAAATATGGACGTGAGCAAAGGAAAGGTTTCTGAAAAAAAAATAGCTACAAAAAGTCACTTTCATGCAAATTTTACTGAATCATAGAGTCATTTAAATATCGCTGGATGTGGTTTTTATTTCTAGAAATGCATGATTCATACAGTCAGTTTGAGCATGGCTCACAAATTCCGTCCATGTCTCTTCTGCAGACAACAATAACCTACTACTGGCAACAAAAAAATGAGCGTAAGCGGTAATCAGAAAGTCTTCAATTTTCATAAAACTTCATGTGTGCCTTAACTGGTACCTCCATTCATTCAGGCACCACAGTCATTTTAAACACTTACATTTTCTTATTCTTTGAGTAGCGCAGCAAAACCTGTGTTCACAGTAACGCTGACATCAGTCGTCAAGATCCCAGCTGCTCCACTGCAGTCTATGTTTTTGATCTTTTGTGTTCTGGAAATATCAGTCCCCTGAGGGTCTCCGTCCTCTCTTCGTCAGACTGCAGCTCCTGCTCTGTTACCTGGGGAACAGGATTAGGAGGATGAAAATCACTGAAATGAACTGAGCACTGATGCTTCTTCCATTAGTGGCAGTATAGTGTGTTGTTTAAAGACAGATATGACTTGATGTCAAGAAGCTATTGCGCCAAGGATGAAACACAATGTTGAGCATGTTACATAGCAACTAAATTAGAAAACAGTGATATGTACAGGGAGCATGTGATTTTTTTTTTAAGTTTATTGAACAAATGTAAAAATGTAATATTGCATTTTCATATTGTAATTTCAGGATTTTAATCTTCTAAAATGCCATGAGGTTTGGATGTTATGAAAGTAAAGTGTTATAATAAAAAGCACATCGAAGAACATTACTGGCATTAAGAAGTCACAGACCACCTTCTACCTTTAAACTAATTGTAATAACTCCAGAAAAGGAGTCAGTGGGAGGCCACAACGAGGACTTGGTAAAGTGTTCCAAATAAAAGAAAGAGAGTCTCACCAGGACAGGGGTGTATCCCAGGATCTTCAGGTGTCGAATCTTGAGAGCCAGGGGACCACGGGGTTTGGACGTACCGTAGCAAAAACCAGATTGTGGTGTGTAAATTACTGCAATTCTGGGACATCGAGAAAAACAGCTTTAAAAAGGTCAAAATTTGAATGCAGGTACAGATATGACAGGATCAAACTGGAGGTTAGAGAGGAACGCCATTAAGAGGCAAAACAATGAAACCTGATGATGAAGAAGATTGGGGCCTTATTACCTTCTGACTTCCTTTGACACTTAAACGTAGATCTCAGTATGATTATTGCAGTTTGGATTTTGCATGACTGTTCACTACTTTTGCACAAGTTGTTGCATTACACTTTGAAAGTTAAGCATAATATGTTTCTAATTCTACTTTACATGGAATTCTGCAATACAAGCAACAAATCTGCACATGCACGAAATAATTAGATGTACATGATAAATTAT
>NW_007579434.1:0-44388 GCF_000690725.1 Stegastes partitus | reverse complement strand
AAATGTACAGATGTGCAAGTAAAATGAAACCATGAATACTAATAATATACTAATATATAATACCATTATATTTAGGGGTTAAAATGTGATTCTTGAGGAGGGGGAGTCTATGGTCTCTGAGTTCAGGGCTCACAGATAAAACTGCAGAAAGTAGAAGTAGGAACTGTTTTTTTGGGAGAAAGTATTTCTTGGGAAATAGTAATGTAATAACAATGGCTCTCTGTCTAGAATGAGATCTTGTAGTTTAATTTTCTAAATAAGATGTTTGTAATTCCCAAAAGAAATTCAACTTTATTCAACTTCTCAGCAATGGTGAAATTTCAAAGTCACAATCATAAAGTAAATCTAACTATTTGCCAGACACCACTGAGATTCTCTTTACTATTTAATGCATTTTTGTACTTTCTGTATCTTTTAGTAATTTGGATGTTGCAACATGGTAATGAACTTAAATTGAAAAATAGTTCACCTCCATGAAACACTGTAAAGTTCAAAAGAACAGCTCAATTTGAACAGATGCCATTTGCATGTAAATTGAAATTTCTGTCATGAATAGAAACATCTTTGTAACTTATAGGTTCAATAAAAAAAAAAAAACTAACTACTGCCTCACTTTTTATTCACTTCAATGACTAGATCAGTTAATGCTTGCAGTAATAACACTTCATATATTAGCCCATTTAAGCAGCAAAACAGAAATCTCTCTTCATAATCCACTCAATACAATAGAAAAACAAAACAAAACAGAGTAAGTCTCCGGAAGAAAGTATATTTGCTGAAGACATAAAAGCTGGATTCATATTAACCATGACTGATTTGCTACTTATGATGTTATTGAGGAAAATATGAGTCTGTGCACAACAGCTCAGCTGTTTTCTTGTAGAAAAGCTTTTACGGTTAAGAAGGCTTCGTGTGGTCACAATGACACATCAGAGGATGTAAATAATTGATGAAGCTACTGCTGCTGTGCCACCTGTATAAATGGCTCACTCTCTGTTTGGGGACAGTATGGATCCTGCTGCTGAGTGATGGTGGAGCTGTTTGATGAAGTCAAAGAATGAAAGGCAACACGCCTGCTTTCTTTAGTTCAGTGCCAGATAGCGCCTGGAAGCACATTTCAAGATTTGCCTCTGAGTTGGTGATGCTGTGATACTGAAGGAGATGGAGTTTTAATTTAACTCCACATATATCTGCTTCCAAAGGCTAATAATAACTAGATGTACACTACTCAAGCACACAAATACAGCTTCATGAACTTCTTAAACTTATGTGAAAGCTACAGCACAAACACTGACAGAAAGTTGTATTTAACTGTCGCATCTCAAGAAAACGTTAAAAGATGTAAAGTGTTGCTGTAGTACACGGTGGTGTTAAACACAAGTAACAGTCCTGCTTCATTTTTTGCTTTTAACAATCATATTTTGTGCCCTAATTAGTTCGCTATATAACTGTCTTAATTTAAAATGTAAACTGTATGAGCTTTGCTGCATGCCAAGTTGTGAAATCAGATATTTGATGTTGGCGATAACAGCACCTGTCGGAACAGAAAGCCCAAACATCCTCTCCACCTGCTCTGACAGCATCACCAAACATGACATAAGCACTTTAAATCAAAAACAAAATGTTATAATAAAATACCGCAGCAGGTTTGCTCAAGATTGAGTACGCTGATGTTATTGACTACTAGCGAATGCCGATATCTTACCTTTGACTGCTCTCTGCTGGAGAACCCTCGACGCCTGCACAGCTGCTTGCTTCAGTCCCAGAGGTTTGATTTGGCAGAGGTTTGGTTACAATGCCATCTGAGAGCACACAAACGCAGGCTTGCTAGCTTTACAATGGCATTTTCTGAAGCATACAAACACTAATGAGAAAAATGCGGACAACTTTCAACTGACTTCTTCAATCCAAATAGGAACTGAAAAATTATATCCATCTTCGCTTGTGCTTTTTTTCTTATAAGATGAATCAAAATCACGTTTTTAAAAGCACTCCTGGAGCAAGATGGGTAAAAACATGAGGCACACATGCATCCTCTATGCCACAAATCACGCACTGAATCTCTAATGCCTTCCTTCCTCAAAGAGCCTCTCTTTACCTATGAGGTAGATGTTCTCCACCAGCACCATTTCCTGCAGCACTGTATGCGCCTCATTGCTCAACACACTCTGCAGGCCCTGCGAGAGTTGCTGGTTGACTGACAGACTGCTGGGGGTGGGATCTCCCATTACAGATGTGGGGACAGTCAGGGGCTGGGGGAGAGGAGGACGGTCGAGACGGAGACACAAGTCCACTGTCTGAAACATTCTCTCCCGGCTCTTGAGAAACTTCGATCCTAAGCAGAAAAAGAGGACGGTTAGAAGGATGAAACTCAAAAACCCAAGCACAAGGAAAACAGAAGAGAACTAGAAAGTTGTAAAGACAGATTACACTTTCCAGACTGTTCGTCGTCTTACCCTCCAGCTGCTCCAGTGTGCTGCTCTGCAGGAGCTGCTCCAGCAGTGCAGACGGGAAGTGGCCCAGCAGACAGAGATAGTAAACAGCCTTTAACAACATTAATCCAGACATCTTGGGCAGATAGGAGCTCAGGGCCTGACTGAGACTATCCAGGAACCTGGAGCAGGAAGAAAACCAACAAAGTGATAAGATCTTACAAAACAGCAATTTGTTTGTTAAGTAACTTGTTAAATGTCCATTTGAGAGTTTTACACTGTGTAAAAACAGTGAAGGCCAACATATACTCTCTAAAAAATGCTGCTCTAACAGTTTGAAAGCAGAGAAACGTTATTTTTATATGCTGACATAGGAGGATGTGCTTCTTCTCAGCTTCCAAAACCAGTAATCTGACAGCTGTGCCTGACTTCTGCTGCAATTGGCCTTGAGATTTGACAGATGCCAGTGTTTTTGTTTACTACTGAACCACACTGACTGCCTCCTTGTGGACAGATACAGAACAAATACGCATGTTGTTATTCTTCCTGGACCTCCACTTTGTGTCTCTAAAACACAACAACAGTTGGGAGTTCAAATCAGACCAAATATTGGGGCCAAGTTGTAATATTGTATGTTCTTTAGTCTTTTGTATTTACTTCCATTTTAAACTCACAATCTAGGATTTTTTCCTGGTTCAGAATGCACCTCTAAGGGTAACTATGCACAACAGTGAGCCTGATCAGCTTGCAAACAGTAAAGGGAGGAGTTTGTCATATTTCATGATTGACACAAACCTATGCTTCCTCCTGTTTTTATGACCATTTGAGGGAAAAAAAAGTCTATTAAGCTTGAGTAGATGTAAAACGCCAATCAAAACAACTGGTTAAAAAAATACATTTTGCTAATTCTCAAAATTAAAAAAAGTAAACACATGAATGCTGGAGACATGTTGGTGACGTACTGTTGTCTTTGGTGCTTCAGGTCATAGGCCAGAGAGGAGTACACCTTGAGGATACATAGGAGGTCTTTGAGTGTCAGGATGTCAGGGTTGGCAATCACTTTCTCAGCATACGCCTCCATTAAAGCATCAGGACAGAAGGCGAGGTCCTCAAACACAGACAGAATGAGCAGCACCTAAAAATAGAAAACAGTCCAGAAGTCAAGGCACACGTTGATGTCGGATGTTGAGTTGTATTCTAACATGACTTTATCCGAATATGAGGAATATGCCTTGTATTTAACATTTCACAAAAAAAGGGCAGAAAGACAGTTGTCTGTCACAGCACCTGTTTGTTGGTCCATTTATCCAGTGTAGAAGTGACATATTCTACAATGCTGGTGAGAAGAATTACGTCTCTGTAGCGCAACTCCTTATAAGACTGCAGCAGTTTATATAATCTGCTGAAGGAAATTCCATGGAGGTTGTCTACCAGAAAAGACACACGTTAAAAGGTGTTAGATAACATTTTAGGATTCTTCAGATTCTTGGTGCTGATTACTGTAAAACACGCAAAGATGTTTTCTACTTTTGTGATTCCGTTGTTATACCATACTGCATCCATGTATTGTCTTTAATGTGGAGAAGAATTTAAGCACATTTACCTGTGATTTTTTCACTGCAGATATCCAGCAGTGGTTTGGAGTAGAAGCCCATTGTGGCCATAGTGATGATCATGTGTTGGTCGTTGGGAGGACTGAACTGATCTGTCATTGATAAGGCCTTTTTCTGGAATAAACAGTGGACAGAACAAATGACAACATGGAACGGAATCGGCTATAGATACCAAAAAATAAGGTATTTTTTAGTAATGCAAAGTATTTCTGAACTTCTAGCTGTTAAAGGTGAAGATTCAGGAAGAGAAGACTATGTAGCTAGTTAGCATGTTTAGATCAATAGTATGTGCCAAATTTACAGTTCCTCGTAAATATCGTCAGTGACCATCAAAAACCATTCAAACTTGCACTGTACAGACTGTGAGCACAAAGTGGGCAAAATGCTATTAATGCTTGAATACTTATGCAGGAATATGACTGCCAAATATGGTCAAAACCAAGTCTTAGAAACTAACCTCTAGTTTCCGTTTGAGGTCCTTTGGGGCATCTTTTCCCAGCAAACGCATCATAGTTTGAAGAGCCATGACAGTCTCGATCCCGGGAAGACGGGTCTCAACTATCAGCCTAAGATACAGCAACAGCAAACATCATTGCATTACTCATGGTAATCATGGCATCCTCCAGGATGGAGGGTTTTTTCTTATTATATCTCAGCTCATTCCAAATGTGCAATGTTTTATATTTTTTGTCTCCATCTTCTGTTAAGTCCTACCTCACGCCTTCCTTAAGTGCATCTACATTGGAGCTGCTCTTCATATGTTCCAGACAGGAGGCCAAGACAGACAAACTCTTCTCATCAAAGGAATTCAGTTTCTCCTGTTAGTGGACAGTAAAACGTATATGAATAGACAACAAAGCAAAAATGCATCTGATATGTAAATGTCTTTGCTTGCCAGTGCCTACCTGGCAGGTTCGAAGGTAAGTCTCTACCACACGACTACGATGAGACACACCCAGTTTGACCATGCTCAGGAGGCAATAAGTCAAGTTGTCATTGGGGATGTGCCCCACAGTGTTCATGGCCTTTTGGAGCAGGGTGTCGAAGTCAGGATGGTCAAACATCAGCTGCAGCTCATAGTGCCGCTGCTCCTCTGACATCTTCTTAGTCGTGGACCACATGTGGGTGAAGCAGTTGCTGATCTGCTGAGTCGAGGGTGAGTACAGACAGGTGAGGTCTAACACAGCTGATGGGGAGGCACAGCGTTGCAGGTGGTCATAGAAAGGGGACACCGTCTGTCTCAGCTCTGATGGTGTTTCATCAAACTGGACCTCAGAAGGCAGCGAAGACTTTGTCTCTTCCACTTCATCACTGGGACTTCTGTCCTGTGAGTAGAACCTCACTGAACTGATGACACTCTTCGAAAGTGATGTCTGGCTCTTCCTTGGGTCCCAAATATGTGCTAACTGTTGACTAGGAAAACATGTGTCCTTGATTGATGTTGTCATCGGGAAATTGCGCTGTTGCCATAGAGACCTGCGACTGCAAAAGCGCAGGCACAATCTCATGACGTCCTCTGTCACCCACACAGACATAGTTCTTAGATAATTTATGACACCAAAATGAGAGGAAAGACAAAAAGGACAGCTGGCTGTCCTAATTTATTCTAGCATTGCCCCTGTGTGGAATAAATAGCGATTTACTGACACCAACATAAATATATAAAACGTTGGAGACGGAGTCTAAGAAATGGTTAATATTACTATTGCAACTGCAGTTAGCATTAATTTAATATTTATCCAAATGTTTCTGCTTTGCATTCTTAGCTAGACTTGCTCATAAATCATGTAAGTAGTCAGCACAAATGTCGATTTACAGAGTAATCGGAGTATGTTGTTATCAAGGTCAACAAACTGCCTCCTATAAGTTATGAGGAGACGAGCTACCTTCCGTTAGCAAAGTGATGCTACATAGCTTTTCACTGTGACCACAGAAACATACTTGACTTAAATATCCTTAAGTAACGCTTTGTACTTGCCAGACAACACAAAAACGCACAGAAAACTTCGCTCTGCAATGACATATACAGCTACATCACATGAAAATGTTAAACAGTCCAGTTTAGCTTTCTGTCACGTTGGGTCCTGTCGTGTCCGTTGCCATATTTTGTCCCCCTGGCAACATGTGCAACACGTTCCGCCAAAATACTACTGATAATGCCTCTTGTAATATTATGTTCGAAGTATGATATTTAATAATATAATAGAATCTCAAACTGTGCCTCTTCAAGTCACAGGTCTCACAGGCTTAATATTAATACCTCCTGATATTACTTTGTTTCCTGGCGGACCCAAATAAGCGTAACGTCCCCTGTTTCCAAGCAACCAACGCTTCTACACAGAATGGCCAAATTTGTGCTCGCTGGTAATGGCATATTTTCATGTTTACCCTCTAATATTTGGATACATTAAAAAAACAAAAAAAAAAATAGTACTCATTTCTACAATGTTGATCTCTACAGGGAAAGCAGACTGCCCTCATTATGCTAAAGCGGAACTTTTAGCAGACGCTCTGCAGGGATGTCTGCCGAACTTCAGGGTCCAGAAGATCTCCATCCTCCCAGATGAGTGGAATGTAATTCGTCTCTTTATTATGCAAAACAGTAGCATATTTTGGGAGTTATTGTTACCTGACCTCTACTGGGTCTGTGATAGGAATGGCTGGAAGGCACCTGCCAAAGAAATGGCTGGAAACATGAGCATTCTCCTTTGGTTTGGAGGGAACTGGTGTACCAGGGAGGCAAAGGGATGCTCTTAGGAGGCTTCAGTGACTTCCTAGAGCACTGCCAGGTAGATATAGATAGACTTTCTTTGTGAAAATCAATCTAAAATGCAACATTTTGCACACCGCCACACAAATATTTGCACATTGCTCACCTAAATGACATTTGCATTACTTTTATAGTAGCTTTGATGTGCTATACTTGTTTTGCTTATATTGACAATTATTATAAGTCTTTTATTCTTCTTTAAATGTTTCTAATTTTTTTAGTGTTTACTGTTATGTAGCAAAACACTAAGTCCAGTTCCCTCTATGTGAAAATGTACTTAGCAATAAAAGATTCTAATTAACCAGTGTTTTTGTAGGACTACTACGGCATCACGTCAGACATGCCCACAGATATGATGCTGAGTATTGCGGCAGAAAACCTGAAGGCCAAGATGGACCTTATTATGGAAGAGGAGTGTCATGCCAGTCTTGTTCAACCCCTTCACATATGGATCACTGGGTGTGTTTCTTTGAAAAACAAAGATATCATCCTCCCCCTGTGTGACTGTTTTAATATTTTAAGTGTGTTTTTTTTCAGCGCTCTCAGCCCAACCTGCCACATCTTGATCCCCAATCTGCTTTCTGCTGAGGTTTTCCCCCAAGTTTCTGCGATCAGCCTCCATCTACTGGAGCTGCAGGGGAATAAAGAAGAATTGCAGGGGCTGAGGATGGAGGTTGAGGACCTCGCACTCAGTATGCTCCATGAGGTAAAAAGCTTTCACGACTGTTTAATCACATCGGAAATAAAATAAAGTCATTATCTAACAATTTTTTTTCCCCCCAGGTGACCGTCCACATGGATCTGGATCAGGCCTTCCAAAAAGCAGATGTCATCCTCCTGCTGGATGAATGCTGGTCTGATGATAAAGAGAACGGCAGTGACGAGGAAAAGAAGAAGACAGTAAAGGAGCGATACAGAAAGTACGGACAGCTGATCGACACAAGAGCCAACAAGGAGGTGAAGGTGATCGTATCTGGTGACTCATTCGTCAACCTGAGATGCTCACTTCTTGTGGACAGCGCGCACTCTGTTGAGAGCCAACAGTTCGTCGCCACGGCAACACAGCTGGAGAATGAAGCCAGGGCGATAATTGCAAAGAAGATGAAAGTGAGAACCTCAGGTATCTACTGCAAAAATCTTTGGCGTCAGATGCATTGTAGCAGCTTAAATGTAAGATGACTCACATCTCTGTCTTCTCAGATATTACAGATGTTATCGTGTGGGGAAACATCAGTGGTGTTTTCTACGTTGACTTGCAAAGGGCGAAGGTTTGCAACTACAATGGGGCAATTAAAGGACCAGCTTTCGTTCCTCAACCAGTCCTAAAGATATTTCATGACAGGTCTGTCACAAAAGCAAGATTTCTGTTTTGTTTTTTTATGTAACAGTGCTTCAGTCTCCTGGTTTGTTCTTACTGTGCAGGACACATGAGATGCATTGATTTTTTGGGTTAACTCCACCAAGTTTATAAAAACATACCAAAAAGTTTGTCGCTGGCCTGCCATCAAATTACAAACCTTCCAACCAAACTCAGTCTGTGCAAATGTTGATTGCACAATACATCTGCCCTTGCAATCTGCCTGCATTGATCAAAAAACATCCTGTGCTGGGATATGCCAAAAAGAAATAATCTCCTTTTCCTTTTCAGGAAATGGCTGGAGACAGACTTTCAACGTTTGGTACAATGTCAACGTGGAGCTGTGGCTTCAAAGACCGGCCGAGCAGCTGACACATCAGCCGCCAATGGGATCCTCACCGTCCTGAGGGCATGGAATGGCATTTGCGATCCAGATGAGGTCCTGTCTGTGGGTGTACTTTGCCCAGGTTGGACACAACAAACAACAACATGTGACACAGTGGCACTGTAGTAATGAAGTCTAAGCACTATGAAACGTTTAAAAAAATCAATATTTTGGCTGTTCTAGTTTGTATTGAGTTTTTCCTCTACGGTTCCTTGCAGGTCACAACAATCTCCCAGATGACATTGTCCAGTCAGTTCCAGTTAAGTTTACAGACGGCAAATGGTCTGTAGTGTCTGATGTGACTGTTGGAGACGAGCTGAAGGAGAGACTTCAGCTTTCTGCAAGCGAACTGAGGCAGGTGTGTGAAGTTAAACAAAATAATGGGCACATTTTCACAGCTCCACTGCTACACTTAAACACAGCTCATTTATTTGAAGAAAGCCTGTTGTGCTTTTGGGGTTTGCAAATGTCTAAAGTCCAAACCGAAGGGAGTTATTCTCTCTTTTGCTCTGAAACACTTTTAGTCTATTGTTACATGTCTATGTCACCATGTAACACAGTTGCACATAACACCTGCCTATCAGCTTGTTTGGCAATAGTCAACAACTAAAGTAAAATAATTTTTTGTCACTGTTTTTGCGAGAGTTTCAGACAGAGATTGATAAGAGGTGCTGCAGCAATTTACAGTATGAAAAAAATATGTTTTTGGACATGAAAACACCTAAATATGTTCTAGTTAACTCCAAAAATACAATCAGAAACCTGTACATGAGCAATGTCCGGGCTCTTTGAAGAAAATGTACTAACTGAGTGTTTTTTCTTTGCCAGGAAAAAGAAGTTGGATCAGAAAACTGTGCGGCTGACAATAATAACACCGTTTTATAGACATAAAAAAAAATGATTTAAGAAAAAAGAAAAGCACCACACACACACATTGGTTAGTTAGAATGATGGAGTGACCAGATAAATCTCATTGCAACATCTTAAGTTTGTTTCAGTTTGTTCTTTTATTCTCTTACTTTCACATGTGAAATTGCAGTTTTATTTTACCAGTTTAATGACAGCAAACCTTTCCGCTTTCTGAAACTTGTCCATAGCAGTTACAATTTTTTTTTTTAGACGTAAAAGATCAAACTGAGTACTTTATGGAAAAAGGAGAAATTAGAAAATATATTCCTTTTTTTAAAATTGTACAGTTCGATAAGTGTCTTTTTTTTATATATATAGGTCAAGAAGCAAGTATTTGAAGCATAAAACACACAACTACCATACACAAACTAGTCTGTTAATCTCTAAATCTGATGTTATCACTTGCCACCCGTTTCCATTTACAGTTGGGTAGTCTTTTAAAAATAAAAGTAAGGACACGTCAAAACTTTAATTCCCCTCATTTGTAATGAAATAAATTGAATTTAACAGGCTATTTTAACCTGAAACATTCAGATGTTTTTTTTCCTCACAAATTGTGCAGTACTTTGTCAGTCGACAAGGAGAACTTGAAGAGAGAGTGCTGTTTTTACATGCAGAATATACACTTTCCTTTTTTTTTTTTTTTTGCATTTCTACACTATACACAAGGAGACTGAAAAAAGGAAAGGTTAGTACAAATACAGTGCACTACGACAAGTGGGGAAATGGACACGTATTCTGCAGTGTTATATTCACTTTGTACAACCCACCCCTGAGATTTGGATGCTGAGTGGTTTACAAAAGCAAAAAAAAAAAATCTTCATTCAACTGTAAATATTTGCCAATTTTCTTTTAACACAAATTCCCAGCATTGGCCAGACAAAGATGTGTAATTAAAGTTTTATGCCCCTTCAAAAACCAAGACAAAAAAAAAAATCTGCTCCAGTAAAAGTAACGCTCTTTTGAAAACTGTACTCGAATATTGATCATGGTAAATACATGCGTGATGCACTGCATGCATGAACTTGTCGTGGCACACAGGAGGTTATTTGGTAAATATACATTTCCCAGTGATGATGGTTTTAAATCTGCCAGATCAATACTAAATTCAATTAAGTATGGACCGAGGATGTATGACCTATTCACAAACGGTGGTAAAAATGAGGCATCCATCACAGAGAGGAAATTCAGGAACATTTCTTTTATCTTGCCACATGAAAGTCACTTATGTGTATGGGTAAAGACCAGCGAGTTGTCAACATCCAATAATGTCAAAGATTCCATTTGCAGGCAACAAGTGAAAAACCACCAATGACTGAATGCTTATTTTTAAACCTGTAACCTCAGAGGTAAAGACAGGGATTAATATCGTTTCACTAACTCCGGGAAAATGTAACTACAATTTGAACTTGGACGTCCATCGTTAAAACACTTACATACAATCATTATGGAAGGGATAAAACGTACTTTCAGACTCCCCTCTGCTTAATCATAATAATAATAATCAACTGATCATTAAATTAAATAATTTATAGCATATAATATTAGTCATATAATCCAACATTTCAGCTCTTCACAACACCATCTACATAAACGTCTGCTTCTGAAGGTGGAAGGGTTAAGCCATGAGCCAAGATACTAAATAAAGGCATCCTCAGTGTGCCAAGAGACTAAACAGGTTTGTCAGAGCCCACATTTCAACAGTTATGATGTCTCTAGAACTGTAATTCCAAATTCTGCTTTTGACTCTTACTCTCTGATACTATCGAGCCAAAAATGAGTCAACACAAAAACCCAGACTGTGAATGTAATATCGATGTATTTAAGGGTACAGTAAAGCTGTGTCGTGAATACCCCCTGGTAGTAGCTGATGATCCCAATAAATGTGATAATCCTGAACTAGAACTCAGGTACCAAGGCTGAGCAGACCCTTGTAAAGCGAAGCTATGAAAGCAGAACCGACCCAGTGTCTCAACCATCTGCCACACAATCACCAACCAACAGTAATAAACTCTTTGATAAATGCATTGTAAATAGCCGTATGTATGTTTATAATGTCGTTCTAACGTACAAATAAAAACAAAAACAGTTGAAGGTGGAGGCAAGGAGGGGGGAGGGGGGGGTCAACAGGAAAGCTATGACTGTGGTTGATGCTGAGGAGATGGAGGCGTGTCTGGGCCTCCTCCCACCACCTGTCTGTCAGAGCTGAGCTCCAGCGCCTCATCCACCTGCTCCAGTTCACTTTGGTCCAAAAGCTCAAAGTCCTCTTCCTCGGTCGGAACTAGTGTGTCATCTGGGAACTCCTCGGCAGCACCGCTTTCCGTCGTAATCGCTTCGTCCAGGTCCTCGTCAGGACCCGCCGCCCCCGTTGTAGTAACTGTAGTGTTAGCAGTGGTGTCGATGGGTGGAGTGGAGGTCTCCAAAGCGCTCGGTGGGGTATCGGTTGGAAGGAACTCATCCAGGGAGGGCTCGTCACTGGCCTCACTGGAGCGCAGCAGGGCTGACAGAGTGTTCTGCACAACAGTGGAGATGGCCGTGCTCACTATCTCCTCGCTCAAGGCCTCCAATGACCGCTGTGTTCCCTGGGTTACCGCCGCTTCCTTCTCCTCTCCCTCCTGCCTCTGTGCTGTTCCCTCCCCTGTGCCTGGAACAGGCAACATGCCCTCCTCACCCCCAGGGGGTCGTCCATGTCCATTGAAATGTGTGTTCACAAAGTGGAGAGGAGATGCTAGGTGTTGGATAAGGAGGCTGGCAGGGCTCAGCGGTTCTCCCTCTGCTGGAGCACCAGCCTGGGTTCTGTCTCCCTGGCCTGGACCTCGCAGAGGAAAGTGAAGCAGATTGTGCTCAATGGACGGAAACTCCTCAACTGAGGGGAACTCGGGAAGATCTCGCAGGTAGGACTCCTCTGGGTCGCTGTGTAAACTCTGCTGGTCCAAGTCTGTAGTCGAAATGAGACAGCAAAAAAAAAAAAAAAAAAAGACCTCATCTGACTCATGGATCTAAACCAGACAAACTGCATGTAACACTTTACACAGCAAAATCTTCAGAATGTTTTTGGCTTTAAATAGAAGACAAAAACTATTAAAATGAATAACTGAATGTACCAGGAGGTGATGCCAGACTACAGTAAGAGTAGGTGAGATCAATACGTCTGTAGAATAGATATAAATACATGTATAGGTTGCTCTGTTGACGTGAGTGCACGCTTGAGCAGAAAATCTCCTAATTCCCCAGAAAACTACTGACGCACAGAACCAGTGAAGCATAGCAAAGAAAAAAAAAAACATTGCATACTTTCTCAGAGCAGAGCTAAACGACAGTTTTCTGCTGGCAGAACAGCATTCCTACTTTTTCCAGAGCTGAACTGACCCAAACCTTTGATTTTCTTCCCAAACAAGAGAACAACTTCTATGTTTGCAAAAGTGATGAGATTAAGAAGTTCAGTGTCAGTGCCTATTAAAAACAAAAACATACCTAAGTTAATCCATTGCAAGGTGTTCACCTTGTGTAGCAATACACAACTCCCAGTGCTCCTGCCACACTTAGAACACTCCTTAAAGTCCTGTTCTGTCTGTGTGTAATCTCTGACATTTGAGGGATCTCCACAGTGTCAAATCAGCATACCTTAGCTTAAACTTCATTTTGGAGAACAAAAAGAAGTTGCAGGGAGACAATTCTGGTGAGTAGAGTGTGTGAGGAAGAATGATTGCAAAGGTGTGGCCCAAAAAAATGTGTGGATTTTCAACACTCTGTAAGCAAGCATGCATTGCCACATGTTGGAGTTCAGGTTGTTTGTGCCAAATACTCTCCCTTAGATCCTTTAGGATGTCACAGTAGAAGTTGGTGCTGACAGCCTGACCCTAGGGGACAAATTTATGGTGCAAAACGATTCGCATGCCCTTGGTTGTGACCTGATACGCCACTGTTAAGTTGAGAGATTGCTGGCTTCTCCACTGAAGACTTGACATCCTCAACTTGGAGGTTGGCTCAGTTTGACACAGAATTTGATCTTTGCTCTCTGCACAAGTTTGAGGTTCGTGGTAAAATCAGAAATGCGCACCAACAAATGTTGAGAACAGGATTTCCAAAAAGTGTTCCAAATGTTATTTAAATCAGGTGCAGTTTTTGTCAATAATAGGCAAAGTCTTGGAACTTCTTCAGTGCACCTCCTCAGTTGAAGTGTGAAGAAGTGAGATTTACCTTCAGAGACATCAGTCAGTTGAGGAGTGGTGGCTCTGGACACTGAGAACCCTCCACTCTCCAAGATGGAAGCTTCTTCATCTGACAACTCCGAGTCTGTGATGGCCATTGCCAGAGCAGTAGTTTTTACATCCACCTGGCCAAAAACGACGACAGCAAGACAGAAAAAAATACATAAAACTTTAAAATGCATGAACGCAAATTAATTAGCAACTTTCTCATTTTTGTCACAACTGAAAGAGGAAAACCCAGTAAAAGGATGAAGATTAAGCAGACTTAGCATCAAAAGGTTGTCATTCTGTGCATAAACACAAGCAACAACACTGCCGGAAACTGTGGCCTTCAGGGAAGGAGGATTATAGCAGGACACCATTGTGGTTTATGTTTATATTCTTAAATTTGCATTATGTTCTGCAGGTCCTTATTATTTCCGTAGAAAGACAATGAATCAGTAACCGACATGACATCAGCTCTGTCAGTGCTATCTATGCAAATTTTACAGTTGCCCAAATGAAATGTGGCAGTACTTGAAAGACAAACCTTGCCAAACATTTGACAAACCACAGAGCTCCATTCCCGTTAGTACATCCACGAAGTTCATTTCAGACCTCAGTCAGCACGCAACATATCCGGCTCTCTAGGCCACTGCTGCAATTTCCTGTGGTGGTCTTATTGTTTTAAACCTTACACACCCTCACCGAAGTCTGCTGTTCTGTGTGTTATGTGTTTGGTTGTCAGGTGTGTGTGTCCATACCGTTGGAGCAAAACAGGACAGCTCTTCCTCGCTCTCACTTTCTGTTTCAGCTCTTGGCTCATCCCCCTCTTCCATCTCTTTCTTTACCTCTGTCAGAACACACACACACACATCTTTAGCACACAATGAAATGAGAAATAGACAACAAACGCCGAAAAGAACTGATTCAAAGATAGAACGGTAATGGTGGATCAGATATAGGTACAAATGTAGCCGAAGAAGCTTCTCATCATACCTCTTTCATATTTAATGCAGCTCCTATTACACAATTATGTAAACAAAGCTGTCAATGACTGGGTATCAGTAAGAGGAAAAGAAAGAGGATCTCGATCGATTAAAAAATCAATGACTAATTGCATAATAAATCCTGTGTTAATGTCAAAAACAGGCATGCTATGGCTGCAGGACTTCCAGGTCTACACCCTGAAGGTGTCTCAGTAACACTCACTCCTCTTGTCGTGTTTGCGGTGCTCGGTATCTCCCTTCATGCTGTAGTCCAGTTTCATCAGGATTGGTTCCAAGCCGGTGTACATCCTCTGGATCAGCTCGTGGTACACCACCAGTGGCCACAGCAGCACACTCAGAACTGAAGACAGAACAAGCAGTGACAACTTTATAACCTGTTTACAATCAACACATTCATCAAGGAAGGATGCTGCAAACACACAGAGAAAAAGGGTGATTTCCAAATGAGAACCTAGGAATGGGACTGTTAAATCAGGCAAGGAGCGATATATAAATATTAAATACAAGCATGACTTACACACAAGACAATGCAATTACCTCACTAACTGCTATCCTTGCCTGTCCTCTCACACCATGTGACTATCATGACAACTCTACTCCAACAGTGTCATGAAGTGACTCACCTATAATGTAGGAGATCATGATTCCTGGTACATAATGTCCCACCACAGCAAGAACGAAACAGCCGCTGCACATCATCACACAGAACTGGGAAACAGAAAAGGAAAGCGATATTAGACTCTGACACACCTTCAAGGTTTGCAGGTGTGTTGTGTCTAAATGTGTTCTCACAGCTGCGTTACCTGCTGAGTTTGCCTTTCAGAAATCCCAGATATATATATTTTAGTATTTCTCAGTCGCACTGTGAGCAGTGTTGACTCTTGCATGCAGTATTTGGCTGTCTGCCATTAATGACCTGCACAAGACTAATTTAAAAAGTCATCACAAAATAGCATGGGTGTACCAAAAATGTTTAGTGTCCTTGAAATATCTGCCACCATTTCAGGGTTGTTCCAGGTTCAAAATAGATCTATGCATGACAGTAAGAATGATCAGTCTATGTACAGTAAAGGCAGTAAGTTCGTGTTACCTTACTTTACAAAAAAAACTATGCATCTAACTGTTATTTCTGACCATTTAATTAGCAAATATGCCTAATATGCTTGAGTAAACGAAGCCCTTATTAACAAAGCTGATTAAATAAACATATATATTGTTTAAATGTCATGTTTTAGCATTTTGACACTGATGATTTTCCTTCACGAGGTGCCCAAAACCGCTTTGGGGGTCGCATAAGATTCCGCTTCGCAAGACAATTTTTTTTTATAACCATAATATTCACAATTCCTCTAAATTCCATGTGTTACTACCGGTGACAAGTGCCGTACCTTGCCGTGGTTCTGTCGCTTGTACTGCAGCATCTCCTGAAGATACAGGCAGCAGGTCAGGTAGCTCTCAGCCAGGTGGTAGCTGAGCTCAGGAATACTGAGCAGACGCTGCTCTGCGCTCATTGTTTCACTGTTTTCCCAACACACACAAACACAGGAAGACACCGACAAAATCCAAAAACATCCGTTAAGAACACAAATCTGTACTTAAATGTCTTCAGAGTGGTACTGTAGGATTCCATGTTTATGTAATAACAAGGGAAGGAGACAGACACATTGAGATGAAGACAAATCCAACAGACTAAACCAGTCAGGGAGTTATAGGGTTATAATGACAGTGTCACATGAAGAAGATGGTGTGACATAGACACAAACAGCCTTCTGACTGTTCAAACTCCAACAAATGTTCTAATGCCGAAGTGCTTCAGGAAATGAAGACATCATAAGTAAACCATTTGTCATGCACATAATACATACCTTGGTACAGCATGAACCTCAGCATGTTGAACTGTAGGAAAGGGAAAAAAAAAAACCCACACAATTAGTAACAGATCATGAATGAAATATATATAGCTGAATAGGGCTAAGCGATATATAGGAAAAGGCATTATTTTGTCAGCTGTTGTGATATCAGTAACAATTTCAGGGAATGGTAGATTTAGCATTTCTATTCCAATGAATATAATGACGTGTTTTTTGCTGCAGAACAAGCATGTTACCTCACAATTTGTAAGGCAGGGTACGTCTGTAGTACCACAATCCTTGATTTGTAATGATATACTTTAACAAAAACTTACAGCTCCTGCAATTTGGATATTAGATTTCTGTATTAGTTTGATTCATCATTGTTTCAGTAGAAAATAATCTAAAGTTATTTTCCAAGATTATGATAGAGAAACAAAGTGTGAAAAGGTTAGAGATAGCATTTTCGAGGTTTGTGTATGTGTGTGTGTGTGTGTGTGTGTAGGCCTTGGAGCATAATTAAAAATATATTTATGGCTACATTTAAACAAATCAATATGATGCAGCGCTTGATTGCACATTTATTAAAAATAACAACCATTTATACAGTGGTTCTGTGGGGGACCACTTGAGCAGATTGTCAGATTTGCATTAATAAATGATAGCACTAATAATACCATGTTGATTTAAGACCAGATTACATACAGGAGTGAACCTACCAGTGATGATGGGCAGCTTGGGCTTCCATCTCTCCAGGAGCATGAGCCCCAGCAGGGACACACTCAGCAGGAACAGAGGCCGCAGGGAGGTGGAGGACAGGAGCCTGTGGAGACACACAGATACATAACCAACCAGCTGACATAAACATGCAAACACATTAAATGTGTAACAGCCACCTTAGCCTTACAACCTAGCAACTCCATTAGCTGCTCCAGTTCAGCATGAGGCTAGTCACAATGTGTCACTGACAGCTGGTTAACGAGGCCTGGACCACTCAGCATGTCAAGCGTTTCCTTGAATTACGCTGACCACACGTTTAACAACTCAAAAATAACTTATGTTGTCTGTTTTGCTTAACAATACACCCCCCAATACGCATACAGCCACACTTGCCGAGCTGAAAATTAAGTTTAAACTTGGCTTGCAAGCTACGTTAGCATTAAGCTAAAGACGTGGGATTAGCTAACTTATCCTGACGTTCACTCGTAATATCCTCGCTGACATTAGCCAGCGAGCTAACGCTGCACTTCAGAGCAACCTTATCGGTGTGTCGAAGGCAGACGTGATAAAAAAACGCAGACTCGACGGTTACCAGAATAATGTGTTGAGTGTCAGGGCGACAGAGATGCTGTACAGCGGCCTCTCCCACACCAGCAGCCTCTGCACCCACAGCAGCAGGGGTTCATACTGCGATAGCCAAGCCTGGAGACTCTCCCGCAGGCGGACGAGCTCCGGGTTTCCTTCCGCACAGGCCTGCTCCGAGGTCCCCGGAGGGAAGAGAGCCTCCAGGCCGACCGAAGAGGAGGTAACTGAGGGGCGTCTTCTGGCCTCCTCTCCGCTCGCCATGTTTCTCCCACTTTGTTATGTTGTTTTGGAGATCACGGGGTTTATGGGGAGACCAGCGTCGAGCTCGACACGCCTAAAACAGCCGAGCTTCCTGTGGTGGCTTTCAAAATAAAATGCAGCGAATGACGCGCCGCACAGCACAAAGCCGAACCGAGGATTTATTTGGTGGATGAAAACACAAGTTCTAAACACACACACACAAAAAGGCTGTGACTGCGGCTTCAAAAGAAAAATAATACGGATTTTTCCTGATTTCAATGAGTCAGGTATTAAGAAGGGCTGCATTCCATTTAGGGGTGGTCCTGCTATTGTGCATTCAGCTTTACTGCCACGACTGTCTTTGATATCAAATTAAATTAAGCCATTGTTGATGTGATTATTTTCCACTGTTTTCTGCTGTGATAAGTGAAAATGATCACGTCTTAAGAGTTTTGGTGACATAGACAATAGCACACATAAACATATAATCACTGTCACTTAACCCAACCAACCAAAATTTGGTGCCTTTTAAAATGTACAGAATTTAATGCAAACCTATGCATGGTGATTTTACACACAAATGCACTTTTCATGCAGAAATAATTTTGTTAAAAGGGGACTTTATGTCCTCAGGCTTATTTTATTTTGGAGGTACTACGGATTTGCGTCGTGATTTCTCTCAGCTTGACGCAGCAGTGACGGCACACAAGAGGGGCGGACTGATCTTCAGGCCCGTCATAGCTGAGAAAAAAATGTAGTCACGTGTTTCCTTGTTTACTGTGTCGAGCGGACAGGGTTAAAGAACGCCTCCGTGTACCACCGTGCGGTTACACATAGTGTTGTGTCTATGGCATGTTGCATCATAAGGGTGAACACTTGTGTAGACTTGCAAAAGCTGCGTGCAGTTTCCTGTTACTAGAGCTGCTATTTCTACTACTGAAGATCTACTACAGCCGTGTATATTTAACTGTTGTGGTTACATTTCCTACATTTATGGGATTTATATACATTTACTGTGCACAGAAAATACAGATAACATCCAATCAAACATTGCAAAGGGAAGCATCACTGGCCTGTATCCACAAACAGATATTATTCTCACCTTAGAATAACCAAAGACACAATAATAAATAAAATAACTTCAATGAGAAAATAAATGCCTCAAATATACTAGTCACAGCTGTATTTACAAGTCATTTTATATTATTTTAATTAATATGCATAGTGGCTTGGGTTAATTTAAGGGAAACGTATGTTTGTAGATAAAAAAACAAAACAAAAATATAATAGGTATAATAAAATAAAATTACCTCGAGTTTAACATTGACATCTGCATCTTCCAAGTCTTTACATATGTATATTTTTTATAACTGTTAGACCACCTGTACAGTGATTTAAAAAGTACAGCTTTTTCTACAATACATAAGAAAATGCAATAGTTTTTTTTTTTTTTAAATTGAAACCATAAGCATTTTAAAATTCACACTATATGTCCGACAAAATTTGATTGAGTCGCTATTTTTTGTGCATGAGCTCTATATGTAAAGTCAACAGATAATCTGGACTATATTATCACTCAGCAATGCCAAAAAGGAATATAACTGTGAGAGGATGAGATGATGCAGTGAGAGACCCATCACCAACGAGCTGGGAATCAACAAAACACCATCTTTAATTGAAAAGGAAGATCATAAAACAGTGGTCTAATAATAATTTCCAAAGCTGTTTATATAAGTAGACTACAGAAAACACATTGGAAAGACCGCAAACCTGAAAGATTTGATACAAATTTATTACTGAAATATATTGAGTAAACATATATTGATCAATTTGATCAAATGCAGCCAACGTATGCTTCGTGCTGTGGACCTATTGAGACACATGATGGCATCAGGGTCAGCTCACTGTCCATTCATAGAACTTGAATGTAGCCAAAGATCACAGAAGACGTTTTAATGTAAACAGCAGCACAGCCGGGGAATATCTCTTCCTTATGTTCTCTCGTTTTAGTCACATGTCGATTTCTGAAAGACACAAATGAATTCTGCGATCATTCTCTTCTGTCGCGGGAGTGTTTAGAAAGTGAAACAAAAGCCTTGTAAAGCAGCTGTGCACGTGGGAGCACATGCATGTTTTTGAATGCAAGGTTGAAAGCAGGAGTTGGTGCTAACATGTGGGGTCAAAGCCTCTAGGAACAGGGTGGATGGGGGTTATTGGGGTTGGCTAGAGTGGGAATGAGGCTCCAGAGCCCTACCTGGCTGGGTACACTGCCAGGACGACACAGGACGATAAGGAGGGGATGTTCTGCCCCCTGCTGCTAGGATAAAAGGGTGTCAATACCTGCAGGGGTTAAAACCATGGCCTGCAGCAGGTCAGACAAAGAAATGATGCCCTTCACCACGTCAGCTCTGTCCACCAGAACCAGCCGATGGACCTGAGAAAAGACAGTGATGTTATGTTGATGCTCAATCTCGTGATTTCAATCAGAAGTCTTGAAGAGGCCGAAAAAGTCTACCTCAGCATTGACTATGCGAGCTATAATGGTCTCCAAGGTTTCATCCGGATAGCACTTGATCACTCCCACGACGTAACACGTGCGCCTGCGAACGGCTTCCTGCATTGTCATGTCCAGATTGTTGTAGGTCTTCTGGGCTGCTAGATTCTGGAGCAAACACAAGACGGGCTGGTTTCTGAGAAAATGTCAGCAAATGTGCAGGGATAATAACCAGAACAAAAATGTAGGACAATGGACTCACAATGACATCAAATCTTGAGTAGAGTGCCACCACTTTGCCTGGAGAAACAAACATATAATAGACATCAGTGCTAATTAAAATAAAGTTTCATGTTTATCGATTCCTGAGAGGTGTACCTTGTTCGTCCACCACCGGCAGCGCAGACACTCGCCTCTCCACAAATATGGAGAGGGCGTCGTAAAGTGATGCTGTTTGCTGCACAGTGGCGATGTTCCTGAAGGTTCCTATCCTGAGCTCCTGGATCTGCTTCTGTAGGAATGCCGGCTTGGGAACTTTTTTCCCCTGAAAACATATAAATACCTTAGATGAAGAACACTGATGCACACAGTCCTTCAGGTTGTAACCAGAGGTGGAAGCACTCAATAGGAAAAGCACAAATTTATGGTACTTGAAGTTAAATTTTGTCTTCATCCTTCATCCTTTCTCTCCACGATATCTCAGAGCCAAATATTGGACTTGTGTGAAAGTTTTAGTTACTTTTCAGATTTTTCATACCATTTCTTTGCAGTAAAATGACACCAAATTTAATTTTAGTAAATAAAATTAGCTCCACCTTAAACATCCACAACAGTAACATGCAATATAAATACAAATGTGGCAGTAGTATTAATCCAAAAACATCATGTATTTATATTAGGGACTATTTTTCTGCAGAATAAGCACTTTTATAAAATTTGCTGATCATGCTTAAATATGTTTATTAAAGTACAGTTTTAAATGCAGGACTTTTACTTGTTTTGGAGTTGATCAAGTTAAATCAAGCTCACAAATATATGGAGGAACTTGAGGATTCTTTTGTGTGTCAGAATGTGCAGGACGTTTCCAGACTGTGGGTCGATGACGGGCAGCCTGTGGATTTTATATCGCAGTAAGGAATAGATGGCATCAAAGAGGCTGGGAGGAGGAGAGATAACAGAGGAATGCACCGCTGAGCTTAACTGGGCTTAAAATCGAGTTCAAGCAGAAGCACAGATTACATCTGAGAGCGTGCTGTGTGGACTCACCTGGCCTCTGGAGAAATGCTAACGAGGAAGTGATTGGAATACTGTAAGTAGACGTCTAGACAGGAGAAGAGAGAGAGTTGAAATGGGAATCCACAGAGATGTGTGTACAGAGGTAATAAGGGTTGGGTGAGATTACTTTGAAATGTCATCAGTAATTATGACATTTTTTTGTAATTAGGAAAGTAAATCCACTGGATTACAACAATAATCTAACAGAAATACTTGGATTCCTTCAAAATAAAACACTGAAAATACTGCACCTTATGCTAGAAAATAAGAACGTCGACACAAAGCTGTGAGTCACACAAATATTCTGTCTCTCTTTCAACATTTTCAGTGCAGATAAAACTCATTTTGCAAATAGTCAAATCAAATTACCCTTAAAAACAGCTCTTGCACAAACTACAGGCGCTTTGTGTTCGACAACATGCATCTGCTTCTTTTCTTTAAGTTCCTGTTGCTGCTGTTTTTTAGTCAAATTCCACTTTGCAGTTGTAGCACAAAATGTTCATCTTTTACATTCAAGGTAAAAAAAAAAGGAACAAAAACTCCATTGTCCACAAACATTCATGAAAAAAATATATTAGTTATGGCTTCATTTACAATAATTGTCAAAGTGAGTTAAATAAAGACAAATGCTAATCCCTCACAATGTAACTATAACCTCATGTATTTTTGTAATCTGATTACACAAACCCTGGAGAAAATGCAACTGATCCGTGCTGGTTATTTACTTGTAACTGAATCACCTCTCCATGTTTCGATCTTGTGACTCTCCAGCTCGTACATCTGAACCTTTCAGACGGAAACACAGTGTCAACATGTGATTGATGAAAATTATGGAGCCCTGCAACAACAACAAAAAAACCCCAAAAACCTGCACACCCGGTCGCAATGCCAGCTCATGAGAGGAAACTCAAACTGCAGTACATTCATGCTCACCATAGGGGACTTATAATAGCAATGGAGGATGTTGATGAAATCAGTAATAGTCAGCATACCTGTGGGAGAAAACAGGTTTGTATTCCCATTATTAGAATTTACAGTGAGTCACTGTGTCGATGCCTTTGATACAGTCTTACCCACAAATCTCTGCAGCTTGCTGTCCCATAGCGGTGCAGCCCTCAAGCCATTTGCCACCAGTGCAAAAAAGGCCTTCTTCACCTTTGGAGGCAGATAAAGTCACACAGTTAGTGCACTCTTACAGCTAAATGCACTTCAGCTATGAGATGCTATATAAAGAGTGAAGCCCAAAAATTACCCACAGCCATGCCAAATTTAGATTTATAATACATTTGACTAATTAGTTTCTTCTGACAAAAGACAAGCATAATGTTAGAGATGTTAATAATATATTTAAATGAGTTCTATGTATGTATGTATGTCTATCCAGAATTATTCATACCTCTTGAAATCAACACAAAATGCAGCTTCTTCTTGGTCATTTCTGCTAAGAGCCCGTGTAGATTCTCAGTCATCTTACATCATGTTAATCCCAAGAGCTTCAGTAGAAAGCAGCTTTCAAGTCACAGCCAAAACAAAAAAAGCTTAATGAGTTTGCTTTTAGGGCCCATCACTAAGTAGGAGTTGCTTCCTAAGTGCCTGGGAAATGCTAAAAGTCATATGCAAGTGTGTAAATGTAAAAGGTCAAGGGAAGAAGGCAGAAGTGACCCCCGCAATGGCAAGAATGGAAGAGTCCAAGAAGAATCCAAGCATCACCCCAAGATGAATCTGGTACCAATGTCTCACATCAGACACTGAACAAGAGTGACACCGAAAGAAAAGAAAACTCCAAGACAGGCACATATAAGCTCATCTAGCCATTTGCAAAAGCTCAAATAAAAAAGTTTTTGGTCATCACTTCTGTGGTTGTGTGAACTGAAAACAAAGTTGTTTAGGCACAGGAAGGTAATGTAAGAATCATAAGAACGGAGGAGTCTGCAGGAAAACTTCCAACAATAATCATTAAAAAATAATTTTAATTACATCTCTAACACATTGTCTTCCTGTCTTTTGTCACGTTTACGTCTTTCACAGCCCCACTATAAATCAAAACTTGTATGAACATTATTATTTCCATTGAGAATCTGTAGCCTCACTTGTAGCGTGGTATCAAATATGACCAGTTTACAGCTGGTTGGAATGGCATCGTAGCAACGGTGGCTTTTCATGAAGTTCATGTAGACTGTGGCGTCGGCCTCTAGGAGGAATGACAACAGCTGGTCACACACAAATAAGCGCCAACAGGTTAGCTCCTCTCTACAGAATCTCCATGTTCACACATGCACATTTACAAAGACATAAACCCAAAAGCAGTTATGTGCCAGTCAGTGAAACCGTACCTTGTTTCTGTAATTCCTGCTTCTTTTCCGGTAATGACACCTGCAACACATCAAGTCAAACATTCTCCACATGACATTACCAGCATTTTTAAAAATCCTCAAGGCTACACTTCATTTCCTCGGCAAACTTCACAAACACCCCGTCCAGTAATTACACCCACTCCCAAGTGTTTCACCTGCGAACGAGGCTCCATAACTCTGTTGTGTGTCCATGAAAAAGTTGGTTTCCGCGCAGCAAGCGCTTGGTTTGGTTTGTTACCCTTTTCTACAAGGCGGTCGGGTCTATATTAGGAGCTCTCGAGTGGTATGTGTCGGCCCAGGGTGAGCTCAGGGGAGGGGTAACTGAAGCTGGCAGAGGCTCAAGTAGGGGGAGGGACACTGCCTATTCAACCAAAACCAGACATCTGCTCTCCTCTCTGTAAAAATACCCATCATCACTCTGCCATTATTACTTTTTAAGGGAATGCATTAGCTTTTAAGACGCACCTGCAGTCTTCTTGTAGTGTTATTAATGACACAAATTTGGCAGTTTTTGCACTCACGAGGCTTCTAGCAAAAGATTAGTGCTTTGAAACATCAAGAAAGGAGGCTTTTATGACTTTTTAAGATCAATATGTGAAGCATGGATTCACCTACAATGCCAGAAATTAACTTTGGTGGAGTAGATTAGTGATGTGGCTGTCAAATTGTGGCACATCCATTAAACTGTAATCCTACTGACCTTCATTGTATGTTTGCACAGACAGTAATGAATCAATTTCTCAAAGAAATGCAGTTTTTTTTATTATTAATTCTGGGTTTTTCTACACATTTTACAATATTTGCATTTTACATCATGTACAAAATTAAAGGACTTCGTGCTCCAAAATGTATCAAATTCAAATTTGTCAAAGTTTCAATTACAAAGTAAAAGTCTGAGTGTGCATAAAAATAATCAATTCTTTAAACTTTTTTTTTTCCCTCCAGGTGTTTAAAAGACATGACAATGCAGTGAGGATGGAGAGAAACAGCCAATAAAAAAACAAAAACAATGGAGCCAGATGTGCAAATTCCAGATCAACAAAGTAACACTGCAGCTAGCCTTTAACATGTTATATACAAAACCAAGTAGAAACTGCATGAATCCCCAGAAGCCCATCCTTTATCGAGACATGGAGAACTTGGAGGTGAATCTCTTCAATTTGGCCATACGGTAAAGTGGCTTTAAGATTATGCGGCATCCTTGTGCCACAAAAGTTGGTGAATATTGTAACTACAGACAGCAAGTGAACCAAAACTAGCTGTAAAGAATAAGTGGAGTTTGGGATTTCTGTGCAGCTAATGATAGTTACACTGAGATAATAAAACACAGCTTTCTCGTCTCCCGTCTTTGCTGCTTCCTCTGAGGTAAAAGTTAACAACAGGAGACTTGCAGAAAAAATAACTGATGAACAAAACCAGTGCTTTGCAGCATGTGTGTGACCGATGTCTGATGTAAACCTGCAACTGCGTAAAGCAAACTATATGATAAGCAACTACGGATAAGTCAAAACTTTGTTCAGTCCCTTCTTCCAACAGAGCCCTATCATTAATAAAAACACTTGCTGTGAAACTTTCAGATATGCTTCAAAACCCTCCGCACACATTCCTCAACCTACCGAGCTTTAATATTACAGCTGTGATATAACTCAAAAAACATTCAGCGCAAAAAGCCCCTACATCTCCGTCTGACAGGTGTGAACTTTCATATATGAAAAACAAGGGTGGCAGAAAAAAAAAAGAAGTTTGGTTTCTGCTATGAAAAGCACTACATGAATGCTTAATAAGTTTCAGAGAATTAATGGAACACTATGGCATTTTATGTCAAATTCACCCTGCGGTATTTAACTAGAAGTGAATATTCACCCTGCGTGGCGTCATGAAACTCTCAGCAAAGTGCCAAACTTCTCTCGTCCTTGCACCTGTACTCTAGATCTGGAAAAGTAAACAAAAGCATGACGTGGGGCAGTTAATGAGTCATGACACAATGCTGGTTTCATTTCCAGAGTCCATCACTACAGGTGGACAAGCTGTGCTGTCCCTAACCAGGCATGAGCAGAGCTTGGACTTTGTCCACAGGTAGCAGAGACTCCAGATGGCAGGGTCGCAGCTGCACAGGAGGAAACACCTCGAGGTGAGAGTTCAGACTTGGTTCAGCAGTTCCAAGGAGGCTGGAGGAAAGCCACGAAGCACGATGCTGTTGGTTTTCAAGGGGACCTTGAACGAGGAGCGCTGAGGTGTTTCGGAGCCCACACTGAAGAGGAGGGAGGGTTGCAAGACAGCCGGGGCAAATGAAGGAGGCAGCGGACCAGGGTTGGGAGGTTTCCATTTCAGATTTAGTTTCAGGATGTATGTGACCCATTGAGGCGAGGAAGGAACCCCACAGACACAGTATTGATGTCTGCGTGGAGGTCGATGGTTGTCTGTGGTCTTGGCTGATTCCAGGTGCGCCAGTCTGACGATTCTGACTCTTGTTGGCCAGAACACAACAGGGGAGGCGGTGGGCTGCAGCAGGAGCTTCTGGGTTTAAGTTGGAAGTCTGAAGGTGGGCCAAGCTGATCTCAGCTGGAGGTGGAAGCAGGGACTGGCCGCTTCTGGAGAGACTGAGCTGGTGCATCACAGCACTGGTGGCAATGAGGCCAGCCACACTGGTCAGATACACCAGGCCAAGCATACAGGATACCTGGACGTAAAATAAGAAGAAATGTCATAATCATTGTTCATATGGTTTTAACTTATTAACATAAATAAAAAGCTACCTGAGAAGAATGTTACAAATTGAGCATGCACTGAGCTCCTCTCAACTCAAATAGAGGTGCAAATGATTTGTGAAAAAAAATCAAATAATAAGCAACTATTTTGACAATAGATACAATGGGTTCAAGTATCTTTTAAGACAAAATCCTCTTATTCTAACGTCTTCAAATTGAATATTTTGTGTTGCTTAGGTCCTCTATGGCAGTAAGCTGAATATCTTTGAGCTGTGAACAAAACAAGATATTTGAGGACGTCATCTTGTGCTTTTAGAGACACAGATTGACATATTTCAACATTCTAAAGGCAAACAAATAATCGACAAACCGAGACAATTAATCAACAACAAAAATAATTGCAGCCCTTTTCTCAAATCCCTCTCCCACCTTAGTAAAGTGCTGGTAGATGGCTGTGAGGGCGTGACTCCATGCGGACTGCTCCAGCAGCACACAGAGGTCAGTGTACGTGAACCAGCCGCGTTTCATTCCCTGACGTTCTGCAATGCTGGAAATGGAGGCCAGAATCGTAAATAAAACTTCCACAAACATCACAATAGAAAATATTCATTTTTTTTTTTTTTTTATGTTTTACAACACTCAATCAACAGCTGATCACAAACCTGGTTTCAAGTTGACTTAATATATCGAAGAAGTCATTTGGCTCCGTGAAGAGGCTCCACTCCTATAATATATGACACAAGGGTTGAGAGAATGAACTTCAACCAAACACATGCAGTCACACCATAAATACATGACCAGACACAGTGTCACTTACAATGGCATTCAAGAATTTCATCTCCAAGTTATTGACAGTTTGGACATCCAGCTTGCCAGCTGCTCCCCATTCATCATTAAACACTTCTTCTTCCTCTCCTTCGTCATACAGGTACTTGCTGGCAACCATCTAAATCAAAGTGACAAATCAGTGTGTTTGTTGTCTGTGAACCACTATCATATTAATTAAAAAATGCAATATATTCCTCATCTAAATGTAAACATAGTAAGTAAACTCTTTTCTGAAACAAGTGGGGCACGCTAAAAATAAGCCCACACATATAGAATGACCCATAAACTACAAGTACATACCATAGAGATCAGGAAGAGGTCAGAGGAGGAGATCTTTTGCAGGTATTCAGGGTTTCTGTGTCGGAGCCTTTCTATGTAAACTAGAGCCAGCATCATGGCACATGGAGAGATGCAAGCCTCCCTGAAGCAAAACAGGAAATTTGTTTCACATGCATGACTGACTGTGACACTTTTTATTCCTGTAAGTGTGCATAATCTGGATGTGCATGTATTTTTCACAGTACAAACCTGGCAACATGAGCAGCATACTTCTTCTGGAGCTTTCTTATTGGGCTTGGGGCAGACTTCTGGAAGATTTCAACAGCAATATCTGGAAAACCAGGAAGCACAAAATCAAAAGCTGGATCTCATGTAACAGCATTTCTCTTACATTTGTAAGTTACTTCTCAACAGTTATCATGTACTTGGACTATGGCTCAGTTTGTACCATAAATGCTCAAGACAAACGCAATCATCTGAAATCTCCACTTACATAATAACAATGACTCATGTCTGTGTGAAACAGTAGCAGACTCTGAACCAAGGTTAACCACATATATACAACACTGCTAACGTTAGTGAAGTGTTTCATGTAATTAAAAGGTAATGTTTGCTCACCTGTAACAGGGCAGGAGAGGGCATCTAGAGAAACATCTTTGTCCAGGCCATAATACAGTCTCTTTCTCACTCGTTCAGTCAACTTTTGGTGTCCAGGAAGAAACTGCAAGAACAACAATAGTCGCAAGTTTTGTTAGCTTGACTGTAGTTTTAGTAAACAAAGTTAAGTAAACGAATTAAAGGTTTAAAGCAGTGTTTATTATAACGATGTATTAAAGCAACATGCTTGGCACTTTCTACCCAATACAACCATGTGGGGCTAGCTACCGTTTACAGCAACCATAAACTATTCTGATTTAAGCTAGCTCAGCTGACGATAGGCCCGTAACTAGTCAACGGAGAGTTAGCGTAAAGTAACAAGAGCTAGCATTAGCGGAGTGTTAATCTCATAGCAAGCGTTACTTAAGCATTTAGAGTTGCCAAAATACAAATTATAAAATTCTAGCCAGTGCCACAGAGCAAGGTAGCTTACTTATCTTGGCTTCTAGGCAAGTACATTGAGGTATAAGTGACAAGCTAACGCTAGCTAAAGCGCCTAGCCTCAGCTAACGTAGTTTGTTGACCTAGCTCTTAGCTTAACAACATACCGTGAACTCCTGGAAGTCCGAGAACTGAAACGTCTTCTCGTTGAACAACGCGTCGAAATCCATATTTACTATAGATTAAACATCAGTCCGCCGAATATAGAGAAAACGACTGCTCGGCCCGGCCCCCGCCTGTTTATCACAGCTCAGCTCGCTACACGCCCTGACCGGGGACAGCCAGTGACGACGGAAGCCTCCAGCTGCCACTCACAGCTGCTCCTGCAGGGGGCGCAACTCTGCTGCACTTACACAACTGCTGTACTGGCGTTTGGCCAAAATATACATTTATTTTTAACTTACTTATGTTTCCATGCAAGTCGAACAGTTTTATTGATGCAAAATTGCTGGCACTGTACAATGCAGAATCAGCAGTTTAAAAAAAAGGTCACATATTTGCTAGGGAGACTTTATATATAATGAAACACCACCTTTATTGACTCATACTTGAATTCTGTGAATCATCACTAATTTATCCCCTTAAAATAATTGGAATAGGGAGTCTACTGTCCACCCACTGACATCAGAGCATTACAGCACACACACAGTTTTACCTACAGGTATCAGATCACTGACAATAGATGTAAATAGACTCTTGATTCCAAACACAAACGTGCAGTTCAGTCCACATTCTCAGTCCAATTAAAATGCAAAACCTGCAACTATCACTAATGTAACGTCCTAAAAATCTAAACTCAATTGAAAATGGTTTAAGTTCACAGACTGAAACACATTAAAAAACCTTTATTGTTCATAGGTACAAGACCAAACTTAATATTTACTGTATAATCATGGTACCTTTTGTGAGGTAGATATAAGACAGCAAATGACTCTTTTTCAGAAATTGTGTATTTGACTATATATATACTTGAATAATACATCGAGTGAAACAAATTGGTGTTATTACTGAATGGGGAGTAAAGTTAATGGGATATCTTTTTGTTTATTCAGACGTTCTGATTTGTTAATTTAGTAAAAACATGGATAATAACTTGGTTCTGACAAGTCAAAATGTCTGCCGTGTGAAAGGTTTGTGGACTGTACAACTTTAGACATAGGTAAGTGTTTCTAGAACAAAATTTATTACTTGTCATATACGTTTAAGTTCTTCCAAATTTAAAAGACACACAGATCAGTCAACATACCCCATTTTGGTGATTGAGGGCGTACAGATGCTTGAGCATTTCTTAAATGAAGTAACACTTTAAATAACAGCATAGCCCACGATTGAACAACCAAAAAGCTGAAAAAAACAAAACTAAATCCCTGACAGCTTGTATAATGACCCATTGTCACTCGTATATATTGTTCGGACGGACAGAATCATCAGCATTCAGTGCCGAGACTGCGATTAGAGTTTTCTATTTCCCTTTTGTGTCACAGCCAACACAAACCTAACAAAAATCAACATCAAATATAAAAACATACATATAAACAATATTAAATTTGTGGTAGGAGCGTTTCTAATAATCTTAGAAGCAATAAAAGTTTAAAAACTCAGTCACTCTGATGAAAGCATGAGATAAGATGCACTCCTGTTCATTCTTTGGCCTTTTAACTCAGCTTGCTTACGTCAAACTGTACCGTCATCTGTCTTTTCTCTAGTGGTGATAGTTTGCTCACGTCCCGACACCAAAACCTTGTGTATAATCCGAACTATGGGACATAAAGTATGCCCTGGACATAGTGTTAACTTCTCTTCAGTTTGATTAAGGCACCTTCCCTTTTCATCATGACCTGCCATTGCACATTCAGTTGAAAAAAAAACTACAAATAAATAACATTGTCACCTTGCTAGCACATTGAAATAATCTACCAGCATTTTACAATTAAAAAGGAGAGTAGAAATGTAAAATTTTACAACAATCAATACATTCAGTGCCCATGGTGGCCCGTAGAAGTTGATGGTGGCTGTAGTTTCTCAGATTTGCGATCTTTGGATTCTGTCTCTGATGAGGAATCCGAGTCCTGAGCCTGCTGCTGATTCATCCACATTTCTGCATACATGCCTCCCTTGAGCAGCAATTCCTCGTGTCTTAAAAGGAAATACGGTCATTACTTAAGAGTTCAGTAAACAAGAAGTGGGTTAGCAGTGGTCATTGGGAACAATAGGCCAATAAAATATGCTTACCGTCCTCGCTCAGCAATCCTGCCTTCACTGATGACCAAAATCTGGTCTGCTCCGATGATGGTGGACAACCTTTACATGAAAAAACAATGAGTCAGTGGAAATAATCTGCTTACTGAAACAAAAGTACAAAAACGGTGACTTCAAAAAGTTCTCTGCCTCACCCGAAAAAAATAAAGGGTGCAACTCCCATTTTTAATTGTTAATGTGTACATGACTGTCCACAAAAACTCTCTCAAATGTTTCATTTACTTTGAATGTCAACATCTGCAGTAGACGGATGGTTTACCTGTGAGCTACGACGACTGTGGTACGATTGGCACAGACTTTAGCCAGGGAGGCCTGGATGTTGCGTTCAGTTTGTGTGTCCAGCGCAGATGTGGCCTGTAGAGAGATGATGTTTTAAAACTACAAATAACAGCAATGACTTTTGCATTGTAAAGTTGTATAACACTTCTCCAACATGTTTCTGAAACCCGTTAATTTACATCTGAGCATGAACTGATTCAGAAAAAATCAATCTGCAATTATTGATAATTGCGGTGACCATATATTGATTACCAAAAACCAGGACACTCGGTCCGGCAATGAGATACTCAAATGATATTTGACGTTTACTCAAAGTTTGCCTCCTCCAGGACAGGACCAGAACATTTTCCTCACGCTATAAAAAACAACCAGGACGGCCAGGACAGGACGTTTGGTCACCCTATGTTAATATTTTCTGAGGCTTAAGTGATAAGATTCAGTGTAGATCAATGACTGACTTCTGTGTGTGTGTGTTGGGTCTGATACCTCGTCCAGCAGGATGATCTGCGGTGCTTTGAGGATGGTTCTGGCGATAGCAACCCTCTGCTTCTCTCCTCCACTCAGCTTCAAACCTCTTTCACCCACTTGCGTATCATAACCTGCCAGAGATATAAACAGGTAAATGTTTTTGAGGTATAGAAGCTGCCACGGTTTCTCTCTAATAAGATCGATAAATAGAGTCATCTGAGTGGAGTCTGAAACTTCACATTGGAGTGGACACATATTCTTTGGCTAAAATGTTAGCTGCTGTAGAAAAAAAAAGTCTTATTCTTAGCCATAAACATGTAAACAATTTAGTTATAAATTAAACTAACCACACCACCTAACCTCTTCATGTCAGGGTTGAAAAAGTTTGATTATAAATAAAACAGAGGGATTATGTCTGCGTTACCTTCAGGGAAGGCCATGATTTTATCGTGGATATCAGCAGCCAGAGCAGCCTCCTCCACCTCCTGGTCACTTGCAGAGATGCGACCGTAGCGAATGTTATCCCGGATGGTGTCGTTGAACAACACGGTATCCTGGGGAACGACGCCGATATGAGCTCGCAAAGACGTCTGCTTCACCTGAGGAAACACAATGAAGCCGAAGTAATAAAAAGCCTGGAGAGAGTCTGTGAACAAGCGCAGTGATACAGCATGGCAATAATAAAGACAGAACATTATGACTTGTGCTTCTATTGCTCTCGGTAATCTCAAGAGCACGGGGCTAATTTATGCTTGTAGCATTGTTCCCTTGCACTGGTGTCAAACACTTACTTTTGATATATCCTGGCCATCAATGCGAATGCACCCGCCCTGAACATTATAGAAACGGAAGAGCAGTCGAATGATGGTGCTCTTCCCAGATCCCGACGGTCCCACCTTGGGGAGATTAATAGAAAGTAATGATAATAGCACTTAAGCAAGAAAGCACAGGATGTAATAGAGAGAAGAAGAAAAAATATCTTGAATTAAAGGAGAATTCTGGTATATTTCAACCTGACGTATTTCCCATTAATGTGGTTATTATAGCTGTAAATGTCACGCTAACTTTGCACTCTTTACCTCCGTTAAAGAGATTTGTGGAAACGGAGCTTAGCAAGGGGCAATCAGCATGAGCTCCCTGCAGCTCTTTGAAGAAACCACCAGTTTTTTGAGCTAAGTTGTCTCATAGGTTGGTGAGTTGCCTTCCTGCCTCCATCCAGACAGGGAATTCAGCCTCACACAGCTTAAGAAAACCAGCTTGCACAAGTGAAGGAAGGAAGGAAGCTTGTGCTAACTCTTTGCTAAAGCCTGTTTGCATGACTCCTCATTTCTCTGAATCTCTATAACGAAGGTGAAGTTTGCATTACACATTAGGCCACATTACACCAGATTGAAATAAAACGGAATTCTCCTTTAAAATAGGTTCCTCAGACTTACCAGTGCGACCGTCTGTCCTGGAAGAACAGTAAAGGACACATCGTTGAGAATCTCCTTGCTGCAAAACAATAAAAAAAACAAGCAATGTAAGACGATCCGTACTTGGCTCCCATTTATTGTTGCCCTCAAGTTTGACCCAAACTATAAAAGCAAACATAAACAAACCCATTTGTGTAGCTGAAGTAAACATTCTCGAACTCCACTTTCCCCAGTTTATAGAGAAGATTTCCTGCATTTACTTCATCTTTAACCTGCGTAAGGGAACATATAAAGAGCAGATCTTAAGAAAAGCACATAAACAGCACTAACATCACAGCTCCAAACGTCTGTCAGCTTCAAATGTACCTCTTCCTCCTCTTCAAAAAGTTTGAACATGCTTTCCATGTCAATGAAGGAATTCTGGATCATTCTGTGGTAAAACAACAAGAGTCAAGCAGGAGTACAGAAGCTTTGTTGAAAGTAATATCTCATAGATGTAACACCACTTTTTCAGCTGCTTCTTACCTGTAGTAGGTTCCAAACCAGTTGAGGGGGGTGTACAGCTGGATGATGTAGGTGCCGAAGAGTACAAAATCTCCAACCTTCGATCAGAGGATTTGAATGGGATGATTCAAAACAGTTATGCTTCACATTTTGATCGGTAAAAGATAAATAAATTTGAACTCTTTTCTCTTCAATGTTCATACCTGAAACTTGCCCTCGGTGACAAAGTAGGCGCAGAGCAGGGAGCCAGCCAGCAGGCCCAATCCGATGATGAGGTTCTGTGTTTGGTTGAGGAAGGCCAGGGATGCCTGTGTCTTCCACTCTGAAGCCTTTAACAGGAGGAGACAAGAACCATTAGATTCATGTTTCAACATCTTAACAATCAATACATTGTTTTGTCTTCTACATACAACTACAGACTTCTGTCCAGCACTGCTAGGAAGTTATATGATGACCAAAACCAGAATGTAGCTTCTTTGGTGCTCCCTGTTCAGTTGTGATGCCATCAAAATAATCTCCTATTCAAACCCAATGTTCATGGCTTAATGTTAAACTTGATGCAGACCAGAATGTCTTTATTCCAACTCCTGAACTACTCACAGCTCCACCCACCTAACAGCAATAGAAAATTTAGCATTTGCTTTCCTTCTTTTTGGATTGTTATTTACCTGTTTTGTCTTCACATGATATTTTGCTGAACCACTCTGCTATCAGGTCATGAAAACTTTTTATTTTCTAAGCATTGCAATGTTTCTACAGCATTAAAATAGAAAAACCCTCCCAACCAGTTAACTCTGAGAGCTGGACATGTGATGGATTTTCTTGTTGAAATCAACTGTCCCTACTTTTTGTTTCAAAACTATACCCGCAATATATAATCATATTTCCCGAAGGGTTTGGTCATCTTCCACTTCTGATTTGCTTCCACACAGCATCACGTGTAGCTTGATAGCAATCTCGGAGGCAGTGACAAGCACACATTCTTGTCCTTCACTGGCTGTTATCATAAATAAATACCTCTGACTTACCTGATATTTTAAGATGGCATCTTCAAAACGGCTGACCTCATAGTTTTCTGCATTGTAGTATTTCACCTATTCAACAGACACAATCAACAAAGTTTGTCTTATGTCTTATTTAAAGTGCATCTTAAGGCGATTGACAACATCTTTTAATGAACCAAAATGCATAAAGTTTGATGTACCGTCTCAAAGTTTAACAAGGAGTCCACAGCCTTGGACTTGGCGGCGTTGTCCTGCAGGTTCATGTCTCGTCTGTACTTGGTTCTCCATTCAGTGATGATGATCGTCAGAGCTGGACGAAGTGATTAACAGGCAATCAGAGCAATTTCAAGGAACATTTGAACATTTATTCCAAAACAACCACATAGAAGTTTCATAAAAGTCAAATTGAAGATAATTAAATTCTGTGGAACCTTAGATACCTGTGGTTCAACATGCGCTACTTACTGAGGTACAAGGCCATGCAGACGAAGACGATCAGGCCGAACCAGGCATTGAAGTAAGTGATGAAGTAGATGATAGAGATGACAATATCCGCGATGGTGGGAAAGATGCTGAACACTATGTAGCTGTGGGAAAAACACAGAGAGTAGAGTCAATTTAATCTTAAAATTCAAATAAGGTTAAAATTTAGGAAAAGCATTGGTCCAAAACCACACAGGTTCTACTACACACAGTATATCCAGAATTAATTGCTAAAAGCCATTTTGGTTGAGACACTATTTGCCAAGATGTCCTACTGTGCAGTTGAGTACAGCTTCGTTAAAGTCTGTGTAAAAGTTATTCTGTGATTTCTGTGCTAAATACATGCGCATGACAAAATAATTGCTGAAAACAAGTAAAAACTCTGAACTATGTCGTACTGAATTATGGAAATAGATTGTTCAACTGTCCATCAACATTTTTAACCTCTGCAGATGATCCAGAATGCAGCAGCACGTCTGGTTTTCAACCAGCCAAAAACAGCACGTCACCCCCCTGTTCAGATTGCATCGCTGCCTTCCAGTTGCTGCTCGCATCAAATTCAAAACCCTGACACTTGCTTACAAAACCACAACGAGAACAACTCCCTCCTACCTGAACTCTCTCATTCAGATCTACACTCCCTCCTGCTCGGCCAACAAAAAACACCTGTTACAACCACCACAACAGGGCCCGAGGTCGATAGCTAGACTCTTCTCCTCTGTGGTTCTGCGGTGGTGGAACGAGTTACCAAACTCTGTTCAATCTGCTGACTCTCTGTCAGTCTTTAAGAAAAGACTAAAGACCGAGCTCTTCACTGAACACCTTTGCACTTGACAGACTGAAAATAACCGAAAAAAAACAACCGAAAAAAAAAAATCCTATTGACTCCCACACAGTCCTAAAACACTTGAATTTGTTCTGTGGCACTTATCTCGGTTGCTTTCTCCTGACTAGATCCTTGCTTGTGTTGTATCTGCTCTCAGATGTACGTCACTTTGAATAAAAGTGTCTGCTAAATGAAATTGTAGAATTTTTGTTGTTGCATTTTTGTTTTCAGGATTTTTTGGGCGGGCCAGAATTGTCCCATAGCTTTAGTGTGCATTTATGGTTTCACATCTAACCTGTTTGATTAGTTTAAACAAACTCAACTCTGTTTTCATGGTTAGGGCGGTTCCTTTGGGCTAATGTGAAAGCTGACGTTTCAGAGAAGAGGACACCGTTTATTTTTTCACAATTTTGACAAGTAATTTTATATGCCTGCCATTTTTTTTAATCATTCAAACTTTGCTGGGAGCTTCCCGTGGCATGACATCTGCAGAGCACATCTTTTTAACTGCTGATATGTACAACCGACCAACCTCCATGCCATCCAGGACAATCTTACCTGAGTAAGCTGTTAATGGAAGTGGTGCCACGGTCGATGCTTCTTAGCACATCCCCGGTTTTGCGACCCAGGTGCCAGCGAAGAGAGAGGGAGTGCAAGTGGGCAAACAGACGCACCTGAACCACTCGATTGGTGTACTGCTGCACCCGGATCCAGAGGAATGAGCGCATATTACTGACAAACCCTGAGGCGCCTGGGAAGAGGAGAGGATGAGGGTGAAAGTGATAGATTAGCTTTACCTCTACTGTCATGTGGCTTGCGATTTAAGGTTTAAAACAAGTGTGTGGCATTCATTGTGGAGCACTAGTCTGTCTCTCATTGTTAAGACAGAGTTCATTGTCTACATTGTGCAACCAGAACATGAATGAGTGAATCCTACCTGCTCCTCCGCCCTGCATGAACTTTAGCAGGACATAAATACACACTGTAGTGGCCAGAGTGGGCCAGCTGCTGCCATCAGTCAGCTCATTTACTGTGAGAGGGAAATAGACAAGAGGAAAAAGTCACAAGGGCAAGTATTTGGCAAGGAGACAAGGTAGATAAACAAGATGATAAAGGAGACAAAGTAAACTTCTGTAGGCATTTCTGACATTAGGGTATTTTATATTCCACTCTCTGACCCTCCAGAAGCTTCATGCCGTCAGGAGACGGATGTCTCAATTTCATCCCATGACACATCCTGAGAATTGTTTATGTGGCTCTTGAGGCTTTGTGGTTGAAATTTAATAAACAAAGAGCACTTTTAGATCGTGGCCCAGGCTTGTTGCAACAATGTCCCTGTAGAAACAGGCCATTTAACTTGAGCTCTGAATAACTTAAATCTACAGGGCAAAGTAAAGAAGACACATAACTCACCAATATTCTTGTAGTAAATGGGTACAAAGACGTTAATAACCCTCTCGACTCCCAGCATCCCCAAACAGAAGATGACCAGCAGCTGGAGAAAGATGTTACCCCGGGGCCACATGTAGGGAACAAGCAGACGGACCTTCTTCCAGAAATCCTTCCAGGTAGATTCATTCTCTTCAGTTCTCCCCAACAGGCTCTGAGATGGAGAATTAAACGCTTAAAAAACAGCTTGAAATAGTGTTGGCTATTCGCCAGTTTGAAAATGTCACAGCTTATGATTTTAACCACCCGCTGTTTATGCGTCACTACCTGTCCGCTGTTCTCCACATCCCGCTCATCCTCGTTTATTAGTAGCATGTAAGGTCTCCGTGGCAACCCTGGTGCTTTGAGACCAATGAAGAAGAGCAGCCCGGTGCAGATGTAGCGCATCAGCCACAGAGCAAATTGCACCTGAGGGTGTCATAGACATTTAAAAACAAATAAATATGGATACCACATTGCAGCATGTAACAGTGGGAAGATGTTCAGTTAATGATCACCACAGCTGTGAATGAGTAAACAACTGTGTGCCTTAATAAATAATGACAAAGCCGCTGAGTAACTTCACACTTCCATATGATTTACTATTAAAATGACACTGATAAAATGTTGGCTTTATAGAATGAGGGATGAAATTAAGTAATTATGTGGGGCACTAATACATTTTAAGTTAGGGATTGATTAAATTCCACACAGTACTCCTTGAAAGACACAATTGTCAAGTCATGCTTACAGCTGCATAACCACAAAGTGGAACCTCTGCAAAAGACTGTGTGGGAGGGGCAAGATGTTGTCTTAACATGTGACTGGCTGACAGCGAAGCACTTAGGATCTGAAAGTCAGACTGGCCATGACTCAGCAGAAAAGGCTTTAGCCTTGTGCTGAATTTGCACGTCACCTTGTCTCGCTATCTTGGCAAGGGTGGATTCATCATGGATCGAGTCAGGTTGTACAGCTTTGAAGGGTGTGTTTTAAAACACACACTTATTAGATATATAGCTGACCTTTGGTTCATGAGACTGTTTAAACACACAATGAACAGACTCCTGTGGAATCAGGGCTAAAACTAAAAGCCAATTGTTGCATCCACACTGAGGAATAAAAGTCAACAAATCTAATCTGGAATGGAAAGCAATGGAGAAAAACTGTTTAACACAAGCTACAGGCTGGCACAGAGGACATCAGTGAAGTAATGCTCATACTCAGTGACGGATGCAATGCACAGAATTTTAGCCAAACCCAGTCTAAAAATAGAGACTTATGTCTTTTTTTGGGGGGTGGGGGGGATTTTATTTTCAAAATTATGCTATTTAGGTACAATCTTTCCTCACCTGTTGCTCATTGTTCTCGAAGCCCCACCACCAGTGAGGACTGTACCAGGAGATGAAGGCTAAGTTCTCAGCTGAGAAAGCCACGGCCCAAAACAGCAGCAGGACAGCACTGTGTCCCCGTGTTCGGTCCATTATCAGGACCCTCCGTCTCTCCACCCTGAGCGTGGCCATAGCCCAAACCCAGCCCAGCAGAGAAAAGCAGCCATACAGCACCTCATAGCCTGGGAGTTCTTTTGCAGTGGCGGCTTTCCACACCATTCCACCAAAAAACTGCAACAGGAGAAGAATGGAAAGCGCCTGCTGGAAACCATAGAGCCGGGAGCGTGGGATGAACTTGGGCTCCATTGTGGTGCCATACTTCTGGTAGAATATCCGGTGGATGGTGCCGAGGAAGAAGGCGATGGTGAGGAGGGTGGTGGGGACCAGGGTGAAGAAGAAGCAAGGAGAGATGCCTTCATCCAGCCAAGTGTGGGAGATGGAAGAATTTGCTTCACAGTAGCTCTTGATGAACACCATGGCTCCTACTGGTAGAAAGAAATCTGATTAGAGATACATGACGACCTATATACGTGTATTTTTTGCCCTGTGAATCATATTGAAACTTAGCTTTTTATAGGTGCAATATAAAGATTGTTATCATTAGATTCAAGAGCAAACACAACATGTCTAGAAGACTGTACACGTTTGAATACAATGTGTAAAAAGTCAAATATAATGGGAATATCCACCCAACAAAGCAGGAGTCTCTTTTTTTCACGTTAAACAAAATGAACAGGCTGTTAGGCTACATTAACATTAGATTGTAATGTAGGTCATTAAACATTGTTTTGATACTGGTAATAAACTACTATCGCAACATCCATATCATAAAAGTTCAGAAAAACACACACGAAATGCTACAAAATCTACTCCAATACACCGAAAACCTAAATAAACAACAAGCAAGATTAAGTCAACGTAATTAACACGTATTTTGAGGTTGTCTCGACATAAAATAGGCGGCTGTTAGCTTACCTTCTTTGCCGGGCAGGTTGCTGTCAACTTCAAATGATGAACACAGTCCACTAGTCAGGAACACAGGCTCCAAACAGAGGCTCCTAAGTGCGCTACAATTAGCTGCTAGCTAGCTTGTCGCCGCCAAAACACAGCTTTAACACAAACGGCCGCGAAGTGACTGACTACTTGGAGTTTAAGTCATGCATAGCTGTGTGTTTGTCATAGCTGCTATCTAATGTGTGCGCTCATGCTGCTAACGCGGTTGTCCTTGTAGCGTGTGGGCAAGTTAAACAACAGCGATCCATGACTCGGCAATCGACCGCTTTACACAACAGTCTGACTCATACAGTAGATCTGTGATACACTGGTCGGGTCTGAACTGCAGCGTCGCCCAGAGGAGGAAAACGGAGATGACTGAAGGTGGCCACATGGGAAGTAGTGGGAGTTTATTTGCTCTGAAATTAGTGTGGAACAACAGAAAATACTAACATTAAATTATTTTGATCAACCCTTTTAATTCTTCTTATTAAATATTATATGACAGCTAAAAGCTCAGACACTTAAATCTGAAAATAACATTAATAAGATTTGCAATATTACATTTTTCAATAGTTTGTGCAATATAATGTGTAGCATTTCATTTGCATGTGAAATATTTTTGATTGCATGTGCAAAATTTAAATTTTATGAACAACACTATCAAATTATTGTGCAATATTCCATTTTTCAGCAGCAAATTTTCAATTTTCAGCAACAATCATCAGGTGTGATATCACTTATTATCTCATTATCACTGCCAGCATGACTTTTTACGTTTCATTCTAGTCTTATTTGAGCTTTGTTATTTTATTTAATTGATATATCTTACCTATAACTTATTACTTTTCTACTAGGTACTGCAATTATTATAATGTTGTGTCATTTTGTTTTTTTCTGAGCAATATCTGGCAAAAGAATTTCCTTCAGGATCTATAAACCTTTATCTTGTCTTTTCTTATTCATTTAAATACTCAGGTCTAATTGGCTGCCGGGTGTCCATCTGATCTTGATAAAGAGCATCCCTGTGAAGCTGTATTCATTATTTTAAATTAGTACTCTGGTTCAACCTGTATCTAAACATGAGAATTTAATTGCTGTTTTTTTTTCTCTGCAAGTGACAACTGGCTAAGCAGAATAATGCATTCATTCCTGATGATGAACACTTTCTTACCTGAGCACAATACTTGTATAAATGCACCTAGTTACTTTCCACCACTGCTTACCAGCTCTGTTTTATACAATTTACACGGTAAAACGATAGCGTGCAATGTTACAAAACGATCACTAGATGGTACTAAATACTAAGAAATAATAGAGGAACCCTGTGTGCAAAACAGCCTCAAGCGTGAGCAAGAGTTTCTAAATCTCCATGACCATACATGCAGGTGGTGATGAAAAAAACTGCTCCCGGAGATGGAACACAATAACAATGTGTGGCACTGCTGCACTACAGTGACTGAATGACTGATTAATGACATTATACAGTAGCAACAGTGTGCCTTTTCCGCTTAAGAGAGTAATTTTCCAGTCAAAGGCTCACAAAGGGAACATCGTCTTGCAGTGACGAGGGGGGTTTAAGTTAAGAGCCTTTTCCCATCAGAAAGCAAAGAGAAGGGAAGTGACTCAAAGGCCAGCTGTCGCGTCTGTCCTTCCTATGAGGATGAATAAAAGACTCTTCAGAAAAACTGTGTGTATGTACCTGCATGTGAAAGAAGGAAGAAAGCATATCCTGATGCACAAAAAATAAAAAAGCGGGAAAGGCAGAGCCAAAGTGATTGTGATGTCTTCCACACACACACACAGGACGCAGGCTGGGATGGAAAAAAGGGGGTAAATCTTATCATTTAGAGCTTCCACAATAGGCATAAAGAGCTGCTAATCTGCTTCATCTCCCCCGGTTCTTTTGTGTGAGTGGAAATGGACCTTCTGTCCATCGGCTGCTTGTCACCCCGCTCTTTTGTCCCCCGGTGGATGTGATGGCCTGCCCATCACAAACCTCATCTCTCTCCCCTTTTGTGAGGACCTCCACATACAGCCTCAGCTTGAGCCCTATAAGTCCTTTAGGTGTGTCTCTCCTTGTATTCTTGCTCTCCTTTATGCTTCTTTGTTTGCTGCCGGCTGCCTGACACATATGGACGGTAACAGGCGGGGATAAGACCGATGTGTATGCCAATCTAATCCCTTGATTTAGTGAGAAAAGAATATTGGTGGTGTTAGGAGTGCGACATCCAATCACATTAGTACTCAGGGTGATCAATGAGGCTTTCGGTGCTGCTGAATGCAGTAAGGCCAGGCTTTGTGACTGCGCTTCTTACCACACGTCCACTGGCAGATGACCTTTGCTACCTTTAATACTCACAAATCACTCATGATCTTTTGTGTGGCTGGATTGGAGTGTGTAGACAATCTCTCCATGTGGAGGATTTGGTCTGGCAAGCCTCTGCATTGCGTTTGATCAAGACTCTGAAATTCCTATTTCCACTGACAAACAACATTCAATCACAGGCCTGCATATTAAGGATTAGTTAAGAAAAAGGGTGCTCTTTAAATGGATGACTTTTCTCAGTGCACAGGGTTGAAGACCTCCAGCTAAACAGCGATGTTCGAAAAAGCTTTCCACTTGGAAAGACTTTCCACGCGACCTACTGAGCTTGACATTGTATCTCTGAGGTTGAGCTTGAACTGTCCGACCCTGGCAGCCCACTGAGAGTAGTTTAGCCACCTTTCCTGCAGCGAAGAGAACAGCGCGGGAGGATAAGATCTCCTGTCAAACTGCTCTTGACAAACACAAAGAGGCTCTCTCCACTGTTACTGAACTGAACCCTCGCTACAGTCCTGTAGGTAGACAGATAGAGAGGCAAAGGGAGTGTGTGTGTGTGTGTGTGGGGGGGGGGAGGAGGCCTTGGAAGCCAGAGGGTGGGTGAGAAGTGGTAGGAGAAGGACAGGAGAGGGTAAAGAGAGAAAGACAGTTTGTGTGTGAGATAACTGAGGCTAAAGAAACCAGATTGACGCCCCAGTGGAGTCACTGTGTGGGGAATCTGTCACAGATACAGAGGCAGATAGGCCCAGGCTGAGACGTATTGTTAGAGAAGATGCAGAGGCCCAAAACTAACCTATCGCCACACTTCAGGCACAATGGACCGGAAAACGAGCAGCACCTCTCTCCTGTATACCACACACACATACACAAGCAGCTTGCAACATTAAAACAGATATAAATTTGGCTTTTAAGTGGAAAACACTTTAATTTCAATGTGCAACAGCAATGGTTTGTGAATGGTGTTTGGTCTTACAAGGCACTTGTCTAAAATCATCACAATATTCTACTATAGCAGCAGTCAAATGTCATGTGAGTACCTGCAGCTCCCTGAGAAAAGGAGACCAACATTAACATTAATGAACATTAATGAAAAGAAATGGCTTATTGTGTATCTTATGCACTCAGACCTCGAGGCAGACATGCACTATTGCACGAGACATGATGATGAACAGTAAAATGAACATCATGGCTACACTAAACACATACATACTCAATGATGTCTGTGCTGTATGGAAAACTAGATGCATCTTTCATTCCTGCAAGGAGTAAAAGTGGACCAAAGAGGACATATAACACAAAATAGTTTTGTTATTGCATAATCCTCTGATACTTTAAAGATTTATCAAACCCGAATTATTAAAGATATTGCAAAAATGCTCTAGGCAGTTTAAAATAATGCACAAATGGCAGAATATCTTATTAAAAAATACATTTTTGAAACCAAAAATAAGCACGAAGCTCAGAAATTGAGCCATTCGATGAAGATTGTACATCATCTCCCTCCACAGCGCAGGTTAAACAGTCCTCTGTTGTCCCCTCCTTACAGTCACAGATTTCTGGACGTGGGGGTCGACACCACCACCAGTGATGGAGTCTTTGATGAGTGAAACCAGCTCCTCATGCCCTCCAATGGCCTGCTGCAAATGTCGTGAGGTTGATGCGTTTGACCTTCAGATACTTTCATGCAACTTCTGCCAAATCCACAAACCCAAGAGTGAGCCTGCAGAGGTTTCAATGTGACCACAGCAGGAAAGGAAACTCAGAAAAACTGCATCCTCACGACGAGCGAGTGTGAAGGAACTATGGCACGATCGGCCCAGTTTGGGTGTGTTCGGCCCAAAGACTGTAGAGTCAGTGCCATCAGAAGAGGTCATATGAATATATATATAGTAGGCAGGAACTGGTATGTATTTATATCAAG
>NW_007579433.1:149308-157207 GCF_000690725.1 Stegastes partitus | reverse complement strand
CCAAAATGGTTTCTGTGTGTCAGGCTGTAAACATGTTTATCTGCTGTAACGTTGGACATTTTAACACGGGGGTCTATGGGGACTCCATTGCCCCATTTTGGAGCCAAACTCAGGCAGACCTTTAAGGAACTGTAGTGTCTGGCTTCATTTTTCAGACTCAGAGGTTCCTGCTTTGTCACAAATCACGCTTGAATATCCTCTCGTAGTTTTAGAGCATTTACTGTATATATAGCTTAAGGCTATGTCAGCACTTGCCACCACCCTGTAAAACATACCCTGCTTTACCACCTGACTTCCTCTAAAGGGGACCATCATTGTTTAAAACTAACACCAGGCTGCATTGAAGGACACTTAAAACTTGAGGTTAAAACCATAAAACAATTAGGGAACTGTTTACTGAGGTAAAAAAATCAAGTGAGAAGTTGGCTAGCTTTCTTTTAGGCTTCCATACAATCAGACTTCCAAAGGAGTCGCCCCCTGCTGACTGGTAGAAAGAATGCAGGAGTCCATTTTTAAAAGAAATATATTTATATACAGTTTGTAAGTGGAGACTTGGCAATAATGTGCCTCCACCTGACCCACTTGGTTTATGGTTTATTTTCTTGGTTTAAAAAAACTATTAGCAGCCGTTAGCTTTCAAGCTAGTCAGCTACATATCAGCTAACCCTAACGTCTGTGTTGTGTGTTCCAGCGTTACGCAGACGAAAGCCACGTCGACAACCGGCCACATCCTCGGTGCTGCCATGACGACGCACTGCCACTGTTTCCTGACCCCGCCCCTTCACTGTCACATGACCCGGCAGTAAAGGCCTGCTCTGATTGGACGACGCAGCGGCATCAGTCAGACGAACAGGTGAGCTGCTCGTCTTGTTTTTTCATGTTTTCTTGGCCTGTTGTTGCGGATTTAATTTGTTGTCGGTAATTAAAGTGTCAAACCTGAACGCTGTTTTGATTTTTGATGGACGATAAGTAACAAGAAATAGTGCCATCAGTGCCTTAAAGGGCAGAAAAGTGAACGGTGCATGCGAGCAGGAGGTGATTTCAGATAAAATATTCATGAGAAAGTACGAGTTGTTGCCTGAAACCACAGCGGATTAACGGCGGCTTTGTGCTCTGCAGGCTGAAGAAGAACCGACGTGTCGGGAAGAAGCCGAACAAAGGTGAGAAAACCTCGAAGCTCAGAGACGAACTGAGACGCAGCGATCAGAGACACGGCGGCTTTTAGTTCGCAGGACGTTCCTCAAAACCGCAGAGATAAGACGAACGGTCGCCTTTATGTTCACACACAGCAGAACAAGTCGCAGAAGATCGGAGGAGCTCGGTGGGAAGTTCTACAGGCAGCGTGAGGGATGAAAAACTTCACATGGTGTCGCTTTAGTGGAGCAAAGTTTCTGTTTGTCATCAACAATGTAAAATAGCAGAAATCCTTCATTGTTTCAGGGCTTCAGTTCACAGAAAAGAGCTTCAGACGTGTGAAGGAAACCAACTTAAACGTTTTAATTAATTAGATTCTTCACAGTTTATTTATTGTATCGGCTCCACACTTAGACTTCCCACAAGTTTTATTGTCTTTTAAAGGCAGCTCCAGTGAACTCTGAGGACTCTTTGTTATTCATATAATCAAATTACTGTGTTGTTTTTTCAGAAAACTGGGATTTATAACAGAACAGCAGCATCGTAAACAGAAGATTAAAGTTTTATTCCTCTAATAAAGCACTAAACGCTATTTTCAAAAAAAACTCTGTCTCTGCTGTCGGGAGGTAAATTCTGGTGGAGGAGCAGATGGACGTCCGTCATGACGGTTCAGAACCGGCCCAAAGATTCACAGCATGAAAGTACGAAGCCGTAAAACGCTGCTGCCGACAAACGTTCAGGAAAAAAAAGTGATAAATATATTCTACTGTTAAAAAAAACTCATTTAATTATCTGCCAACTTTTGTGCAGAGAATTTAAAACTTCCACATCTGTCGGTCCGATTTCAAAGCTAGAAAATAAAACATCAAGTCTCATGTGCAAGAAAAAGTTCAATTTAATTAAAATACTTTAGTTCAAAATGTTGTTTTAAATAAACGTCAGCGCTAATAATTACTCACATGGTTTAATATAAATACAGCGACACTATATACAAGCAGCACGATTGATCAAAATGAGATTTTTTTGAGCCGGATTGGTTCGTTTTGAGCACAAACATGCATAAATCTGGAGCCGTTCGCCTGCAGCTTCTGTAGTTTTAGTTTTCAGACGATTAAAAAGTAGTTTTGAGCCACAGATGTGAAAGTCGACGGAATAAAACTGACAATTCCAGAGAATTTAGAGTTTCTGGGTGAGTTTAGCTTCGTGTGCTGTGTGTAGATTTAATTAAGTCTTTGTGCCTTTTAAATTTAAAACTAATTTAACGTGATGCGGATCTGGACCAGATTCCTACGAACCAGGATCCACCACATTTCATGAAATTTATTCCAGTTTTTCCCAGAATCCTGCTTTCAGACAAACTAACGGCTCTAAAAACGTCTGAATCCTTTAAATCTGGACGTTCGTGGCAGCGTCTGGAGAGTTCTGTGATCCGTTAAGAAAACCTTCCTACGGGTGTTTAAAGGTGGTTAAAGGTTCAAAGGCTGGACGCCAAAATGATAAAAACGATGATCCGAAGCCTCTTTTCTCAGCCTTTTAGAGCGTTTTCTCCTCTAACCCAGCTCCTCCTTCCTCCCCAGCGGGACCTCCAGCAGCCGGGCCCGGACCTCCTGGACCTCCTTGCTGCCCCCGGCCCTCCTCTCCGTCCTCCTGGCCCTGCTGGCCGCCTTCATCTGGCTCCTCCTGGAGCCGCCGTGTCACCGTAGCAACGGGATGCGGCGCAGCTTCCACCTGATGCTGCGATACGTCAACGGACCGCCGCCGACCTGAAACGGGTCGAACAACCCGATCTGACCGAGATCAGCGGGGTGATGAATCCAGAAACGTTTCTATCGTTACTTCTTATTTCCATCCACGTCGCCAACTCATCAACAAGCTCACGTTTAAACTCAGGCTGCAGGATGGTTTCAGTGCAAACACCGACTTTTTAAATCCTAATGACCAAAAAAGGCCTTTTTTTAATAACACGAGTGTTTTGCAAGAAAGTTCCGACTGTTCCACTTTTCTTTGAGATTCCTGCACAAGCATCACGTAAAAAGGCTTTGATTTGTCCTGGAAGCAGCTGAAAGGTTTGTGTTTTTAAGGAAAAGGGAAAAACTCACTTTCCTTCTTTGTTCCAGTAATTCAGGCCAAATTAAACTCCACATTTTTGCAGATTATAAAACCAACTGCTGGAGCAAAAATGTGCAGTTTGAGCGTAAAACAAGCAAAAATGAAAAGTCGAAGTTGCAAAGTTTAGAAACTGAATCTATCAGCAGCTGAAATAATTAAATCTAAAAACGCTGCCGTCCCAAATACCTGAAACCTGGAGGTTTAGCTGCTGGTTAATGTTGGTTTATTTGGCAACTTATTGATGGTTTTAAACCCTTAAGAGCTGAAAATGTGGGAATCAAAGCTAGAATTCCAAAACCAGATCAGTTATTGGTCCTACTTTGTCGGATATGTGTGAATAAGCTCCTCCTGTCTGACGTTTCTAAAACTGTATTTACTCAGATTTATCCCGACAAGCGCCTTAAACAGCACAAACTGCAGCAGAATGAGGGGAAAAATGGTAAATTTGGTTCCTTTCTGCTCGTTTGTTTCAGGAAATGAAGGTTTGTTGTGTTGCGAGGCTCAATATTTGGAATTATTGATCGTTTTTGTTGATAATCTGATGAAAACGATGGATATTAGAAACACTGCCGCGGATGGAAAGTCGCATTATTGTGTAGAAAATTTAATAAAGCAGAGGAGTAGATGATTTACCACCTTTATAGCCTTAGACTGCTAACGAGCTAACGCGCTAACGTTGTGTCCTGAATATGAATCGCTAACCGCCTCGTTAAGCACTTTTATAATTAACTGGATCTTTTCTAACCTGCTCCGTCCAAACAGTTCTATTTCTAAAGACGTGGCTCTTTTTCCCGATATTTTGTCATTTCGTCGACGCGCGAACGCAGTTTTATGTTACTGACGACGGATCGATGAGCGTCTGTGGTGTCGACATGTCGACGCCAACGTTCACACGCATGGAGGTTGTTGTGGCTCCAACATGACTCAAATGTTCAACATTTGTTCAAAATAAACAAAAAAATTCCAACAGAAGTAAAAATGTGTCCAAGACGAAAACAACTCGACCAAAGAAAGCAAAAATTTGTAAAAAGTTCCAAGAATTTGTCCAAAATGGCTCCAAATGAGTCCAAAATGACTCAACATTTATACAAAAAGTGACCAAAACTTGTACAAAATCATCTCAAACTTCATCCAGAACAACTCAAACTCTATCCAACTGAACTCCAGGGTTTCCCAGATGAAGATAAAATGGTCCAGAACCTCTTCTATGGAGCGTTTCAGGCGTTGCAGGAGCTCTGGGAGCAGAGCGTCGCTGCACCAGGAGAACACCATGACAATGAATTTTTGCTTTTTCTGGGAACTTTTAGTCTCTGCGAGTTGAATTAATTTGGTCCGTCAGTGGCTCAGATGTGGCTCTGCTTGGTCTTTACTTCTGCATGTGTGTAGTTTGAACGTAGATCAGAAGGTTTCAGAAGAACACGATGGACGACGACGCTTTAGCCACAAATCTAAACGTCTGATGAGAGCAGACATGTTGTGGAGCAGGAACGTGGAGGAGGTGGTTGTTGTTGTTGCTGTGGATGTTTGACTGATTGTTTTTATTCAACACCGTCCACGACGTCGGTGAGATGTTTTATGAGCGTTTCTTCACCACTAGAAGCTGTTTGTTGGACTCGATGAACCCTAAACGTCCGACTGGTCTCAGGGGAAGATGTCGGGCCGAGTTCCCTACAAGTCGTTAAAGCTGCCATCGAGTTTTAAAGAGTTTTGACCAAATAACTTCAGGAACTTGTCTGAACTGCCGCCTTAAACATTTCACCTTTTTAGTCAATCGTTGTTTCGTATTTGAAGAACGGATCCAATCAGATGCTTTTGTATGTAAAATAAAATGAACTGTATGAAACGTTTGTGACTTTTCTGAATTTATTTCCCCTTTAAGACGCGTTGAACCTTTTAAAGCCTCAAAACTCGGCACCAGCTTTCAAGGATTTATAAATAAATCGCTTAAATTGCACCAATTATCATAACGAGAAGACTAAACACAGGAAAAGTTGTCGGATTTCCCAACAGTCTGCGAATGCATCATGTCTGACATCCAGATAAAAAACTAAACCCAGCCAGAGTTTCCTCAGAGAGACTGAGAAGAACATCCAACCGACTGGATCAATGAGTAGATGCAGCACGGATCAGAACCAGAGACCAGAGGAGCCAGTTGGTGGAGATACATTCATCTGATGGAGGAACATCTTTCTACTGATGATGAGCCGAGAAGATGAACTAAAAATGGTCCATAATGAGTCAAAATTGTCATTTCATCCAATTTGAACTAGATTTAAGTAAATTTAGAGACTTTTTTTAAGCTATTTTGGACATTTCATACCAGGTTTTTCACATTTTTTGTTGCCTCGGACAAGTTTTCAGCCGATCTTATTAATTTTTGTGTTACTTCTGACAAGTTCTGAGTCATTCTGGACATTTTTTCTGAACGTTTTCCTCATTATTTCCATTAATGCTACAGAATGTAACGTCCATTCACAGATTCTGCAGCAATTTTTTTAAAAAAAACTAAAGAATGTTGATCCAAAAGTGTAAAAGTTGATGTTTTCAAGCTTCATCATGACAGAAAACATCAGACTTTCCTCCATTGGACCAAAGAGACGTTTTGGAATCCAAACTCTGAGGGTAAACATCTGCTTTCAGTCTGACCACATCAGTCCGAGTCTCTAAGCAGAAACCCGTTTCCTTCGTCTTCCTGCTGCCGAGTTAATCTACGAGTGAATGACGGCAGAGTTTACGTTGTGCCGGGTCTCGTGCGGCGCTCACGTGTCCGCGGTCAATGCGATCGGTGACACTGCTAATGCACTTAGCGGGGATTAGCGCCGGCCGCCGTTTGTGTGTCTGTGTGAGCGTAAACATGGAGGACGGGCGTTCCCGCCGTCGGTCGGCAGGAGGTGTGTTGGTGTCGGGTTTGAGACGCAAACGAGTCTGATCTGGTCTGAGAAACGTCCAGTATGGTGGGTTTATAGGTGCTCATCAGACACGCTCACAACCTGTAGAGGTCAGTGTGTTGTTCTGATGGGATTTTACATCTTTTTCTGATAACTTGTATATTTTTATTGGGTTTTTTTTTGCATCTTATTTCTGTGATTTTGCATATTTTGTGGTAATTTTGTGTGTTTTTGCATCTATTTGTTGTGATTTAGCATCTTTTTTTGTAATTTTGTGCGTTGTTGTCATAATTTTGCATCTTTTTCTAATAATTTGTGCATTTTTGTTGTGATTTTGCATATTTTCTAGTAATTTTACGTGTTTTTGTTTTGATTTTGCGTCTATTTGTCGGGATTTCGCATCTTTTTTTCATAATTTTGGGCATGTTGTGGTGATTTCGCATAAATTTCTAATAATTTGAATATTCTTGTCATGATTTTGCATCTTTTTGTCATAATTTTGTGTTTGTTTGATGTGATTTTGTGTCTTTTGATGTGATTTTGTGTAGAAGAAAATGTTTTTTTTCCCCAAAAATATCCATATTAATTATAACAAGGCTTAAATTAAGAAAAGAAAAAATAAACCGTTATAAGAGTAACAGCTTAATAAAACTGACAAAATAAGTCATAAATATTATTGTTTTATTTTACTACAATTAATATCATTATTAAGTAATGAATTAAATAATATCAGTTCTGATTATTTCGGACCAGTGGATTAAAAACAATATAAACACGCTAACGAATGCTAATGCTAACGCTAACAGCAGCAGCAGATGTGTGTGTCTGCTGAAGTCAAACAACAGCGTGAGAAGTGTGTGTTTGTGTGCACGTGACCACACAGTGTGTGAACATGCTCGTGCACGTGTGTGTTTGTGTTTGTGTTTCTTCATTCGTCGGTTGTTCCTGCGTCAGTCGGAGATTCTTCCTCCTTTGCTGATAAAATCCTTCTGTTTGTGTCTCTGCAGTGGTTCTGCTGTTTGTGTGTCTGTTTGTGCGTTTGCTGGTGATCCAGTTAATGAAAGCGCTCCATCTGTTCGAGCGCCGGCAGCGCTGCAGCTGGGACGAAGACGACGACGACGGCGATGATGATGATGATGATGATGATGATGATGATGATTCTGCTCGTTAAGAGGAAGACTCAGACTCCTGAGCAGGCCGAGGACAAGCCTTTGATTGTTTTTAACATCTAAACTTGAACCTCAAACACTGAAGAGTTGTTTTTTTAATTCACAGAATCAAACTGGATTCTGCGGCGGCGTTCTTTCCAAACATGCCGAACCCAAACTACTCGACACGCCGGATTCCGACGTTAAATCTGCCCGTCGTGCCATAAAGATGCGTGTGTTCGGACGGATAAAGGCTGTTTTTCAGGCTCGGCTCGTGGAAACGGGACGACGACGAGGGGCAGAGGGCCGATGAATGCCGCCGATTGTTTCCCACAGCTGAGAAAACGCTTCGAATCCACTTAGAGGGCAAATAATTTCACGTTAGCGGAGGAATTCGCTGGTGGACTTTTAACCCGGCGGTCGTGAGACAGAAGGAAAGAATTCCAAGAAAAGAGACAAAACCTCGAGGATGAAAGATTCAAAACATTCACAAGTTGTGTTTCTAACTGAAATACATCATGAAGCAGGTCGACTGGTCGTCAGTTTGTTCTCATCAAGACCGAACTCTCGTTAGTTAAACAGTCTGTGATGTAAGTTCAACATCAGCAGCCTTCTAGGAT